>NC_064931.1:177023561-177326592 GCF_023897955.1 Schistocerca gregaria | reverse complement strand
CCAAAATAACTTGCCTATGAGTTAGAGACTTGAAACTTTCAATATAGCTCAGAACAGGATGATAATGCAATATTAACTCGTTGTCTTTTCTGGTGTGTGGCTATAGGTGCTTTGTGTACCAGTGTTTCTCTCCCCCTTTCAAGTACCAGTCGCGAATGTTTCGTGATAAGAACGATTGCTAGTAATTCTCCGTACGAGAATCCCTCTAATTAACGCTTCACGGTCTTTTTATGAGACAATCGTAGGAGGAAGCAATATGTTGGTTGGCTCAGGTGAACAGAAACTGAAAAAAACCTGAAATTTACACATGTCTCTGTTTAATCTCGTCAAAATGTCTGAACTCAAGTGAAAAAATTCACACACATACAAGACTATGAAAATAAAGAAATCTTCTTACTATAACATGTTTTTAAAACGGATCAAAAAGTATAAAGTAATTTCTCCTAGCCCCATACAGATTCCTAACCCCATACAGAAAGTCCTGAAAATTTGTGTTAGTGAATTATTAATAATTATGACATGTTATATTCAAGTTCATTCACTGTATTAAGGGCAAAAATGTATAATAATAATTTCTCCTCAATCCATACAGATTCCTAACCTCATACACATATTCATGAAATACATGCTTGTGATTTCTTTAATAGCTATGGTAACACTTGAAAAATTTAAAGCGAAAAACGTGAGCAAGAAATGTAGGGAGTAGATGTCATGGAGAAAAATTATACATCAGTTCATATCATTTGCAGTGCAATAAAACTGTTAGTGACATATGTGAACTATCCATGCATCAATTATCTATTGCATGCACCCCACGTTTTTCGATTTAAATTTTACAAGTGTTACCATAGCTATTAAAAAAATCACAAGCATGTATTTCATGAATATATGTATGAGGTTAGGAATCTGTATGGATTGAGGAGAAATTATTATTATACATTTTTGCTCTTAATACAGTGAATGAACTTGAATATAACATGATTATTTAATTTTACCCTTTTAATTTTTCTTCTTCTTTTTCTATTCCCAAAACTTTTCCATTCTTTGACTATGTTCGCGTCTCCTTTGTTCTCTCCATATTTTCCCCGGTGTCTTCCTTTCTTTTACTTAAAATTTCTTAATAACAGAATCTTCCGTCGGTTCTTGGTAGAACAACACTATAATAAATGAAAAGCACCAGTTTGCTTTTGTTCTACAATATGTCTGAAGATGGCCTTGTAAGCCGAAAACCGGTTTACAATAAAAGTAATGTTGTACAACAAAAGCAAACTGGGGCTTTTCATTTATTAGAATATCGTATTCATAATTTTGTTCCTGAATTTGTCTCGTTCATCTATTATTTCTTTACTGACTCCTGCTTGTTTTAGGTCTTCTCCTATTTCATGAAACCAGTTGGTTATTTTGATTGAGCTGTTGACTACATCAAAAATCCTCTTTGTGACTCTGGTGTTGTTCATTCTGTGTATGTGCCCAAAGAATATTAACCGACATTTTCTGATTATGTCTGTTAGTCTGTCTGTATGTTCGCACAGTCCTTTGGTTGACCTCTTCATCCATACACCATCTCTACATACTGCTCCAAAAATTTTTTGAAGGATATTACGTTCTATCTTTTCTGTCTATGTGATGCCTGAAGCTCCGATTGTGGTCGTTTCTGATGAATAGAGGGCTTCTGGTGGTACAGCTGTGTTGTAGTGCTTGAGTTTCGCCTGTCTTGAGATGCCTCTTTTATTGTAGAGCGTCCATGTAAGTTTTTACGCTTTCTATAGTGTTTCTGTTTGTTCTGTATTGGATGCCTTGTATGATCCTCCTATTTGTATGTATTCTCCAAGATACTTGAAATTTTCACTCTGTTAATCAATCCGTATTTTGTGTACATGACTTGTGTATTCTTCTTTCTTTCCATATATTGTGTTTTCTCGTACGGTATCTGTAACCCCGTTTTAGCAGAGACTTCATGTAAATATTCCAGGTCTTCTTGCGTTTCTTCTTTGTTGCTGCTGAGTATTGCCAAATCATGTGCAAATGCTAGGCATTTTATGATCTAGGAAAAATCATTTAATACTTTTTGGTCCTTTTTAAAAATGTACTACATTTAATTGTTTTGTATTTAAATAATAAGTTTGACTTCCGAGCACGTAATTCATGAATTATCTGCAAGCAAGGTACGCCCCTGGCATCATTGTGATATGATTTAAGAGGATTTTACAGATGGGAAATTCTCTCCAGTTTGACGTTTTGCATCTGATCTCAGTTTTTACAAACGTTGTTAAGACGACAAAATTTTTCTGTTGCTTATACATGTCGCGCACGTAAAACGAAACAATTTATAGTTTGATTTTAAATGAAGACAATATGTAAAATGAGTCTCTTCGTGATAGAAACATACACAGTCTCCTGTTAACCTTGCATCATTGTCACGCATTTGGAAACAAAGGGGCTGTACAAACATTATTTCTTTTACGAGGAACATACGTAACCTTAAGGAATGAAGACTACGGTACCAAACTTTTCAGCATATTTTAGCGTCATCTACAGCTACATTGAAGCAGTGCTTTCTGCTCACTTTCAAAAGGATAAACGTTGAAAATACTGAGTAAAAAAAATGGCTCTGAGCACTATGGGACTCGACTTCTAAGGTCATCAGTCCCCTAGAACTTAGAACTACTTAAACCTAACTAACCTAAGGACATCACACACATCCATGCCCGAGGCAGGATTCGAACCTGCGACCGTAGCGGTAGCGCGGTTCCAGACTGTAGCGCCTTTTAACCGCTCGGCCACCCCGGCCGGCAAAATACTGAGTCGATGACTGCTAATGGTTATTGGTAAGAATCAACTAAGAGCTTATTGCAATCCCAGATTTTGAACTGCGAGTTATGTAAGGGATTATTCGCGCTATGTGACGTTTAGTTAACAGAATATATTAACAGAAAAAAGCAGACTGAAACACCACTGGTGAGTAAATCTGAAACATTTGCTGTTTCGAATGGAGATTTTGCATGTGCTGCTGATAAATGTGAGGTGCCAACATTAGCGCTGGAACCCGTCAAGTGGTTGCAGTTATGAGTATAAAGGAAGGACGTTAGCTACAAGTCTCTGAGAAGACCAAGGTAACACTTAGAGGCAAGGATCTTAATTCGCCTGTCCTCCGTTTGTGGTTGTCCCGATCAAAATGCCTTTCTTATCTCACTTCATCGACTTACACTTACCTCGATTTAGGTCTTAATGAAGGCTATGATTCACTCGCTTTTATGAGAAGAAATTTGCGTCTACGACTCACTCTTTGCAGCAGGATATAAGAAACTTAAAACATTGCTAAGAACTTGTCTACTTATCTTGATAATGTTTCTTTTAATTTTTCTTAATGACTCTTTGGAAAATGAATGTAGTCTTCCTTATATAACTACATTAGCGTTTTGCATGTGATCCCATTGCTACTGATATAAACATGAGAACTCGTTCCGCGGTGCAAATTCGGTACGAGAAGCAATTTAAAATAATCAATGGTTGAAATTTTGTTTGCGTATCACGGAAAGGGAAGGTCTACTTGTATATATATATATATATATTTGGACATTCAGCCGCAAAAATGATCTGTGATAAATGAAACGTTGTGTCTTTGTAAGCCCTCAGGGATGTAAGCCATTTTTCGTATTGTTACCATTTGTCAGTTCAACACCCCATAAAAATTCGAAACTTACGACTGAGTATTCATAACTTTTTTATCGTGTGAAAAAGGAAATATCAAGTCGCAACTGTATGTATGTTACCTTGGGAACAAGCGATGGACGTATTCTCTAAACTGGTAGGACAACAGTTTCTCTAAACTGGTAGGACAACATATGGTAAAAGAGTAATCAGCTGTTTGGTTAAACTCTCCGTCATGGTGTCTATCATTATAGGCGGGTCTCAGTTAGATGATGAAGAGGAGATATTCTGAGATGTTCATTTTTGATGGACCCGCGTCACAATTCACTTGAAGTGATTTGAAAGCTCATGCTACATCTGAATCACACTGGTTGACCATGATTACAAATACGTTTCCTTCAAATTATGCGGTTTTGTCTCTTGATTGTATCAAAGTGGATAGTACTGGAAACTGTTGTTGGAGCGCAATTCAAACCTCAAATAATCTATTTTTACATATAACTGATCAATGATATACATATACTCAATAATTCCTAATTACGGGTTCTTCGTTTGTGATTTATCCGAAAGAATAATTGGTTTTGGATTGCAGAAAACACTGGCCATGTTTTCTGGCAGATGAAATCGATTTACCGATTTCGTATTTTTTTCTTGTTCCTTTTGCCTTCATTGCTGTTCTGTTATGGTTAAGTGACTTATTTACAGTATCAAATCAGCATACATTTTTGTTGGATTATTTTCAAAACAGCCCAAACATTGGTTCTCGATTTGATTTTTGGTTAGCCATCAACACATGCGACATTCATCTTGTACAAAGCTTTCTTATGATTAATTCTTTAAGTAAAATGTTCTGTACTCTTTCTTCGGATATTCTGAAGCGTCAGTTGTATTGCTGACTTCAACTGTTCATTATCCAAAACCATATGACGCACTTTCTCGAATTATCATCTGAATTTGAAGTTTTGGAACGTTTTTACGTGCATCACCTTCAAGATAAGTAGAGCGATGTTAGATTTATCTACTCATTTCCAAACTATTTAAAATGAGAGAATTAACTCTCTATTAACTTTCACCAACCATGCATGAATTTTCATGAGCAAAAATCGTCCAAGGGACAGCATTTTATGACATACTACTACTACTAATACTACTATTACTATTACTTTAATAGTAGTGTAAACAGACCTATTCCCTAGATCAAGTTGACACTTACCTTACGATAGTGCTGAACATGCATGAATACAACTAAAGTTGCGTTTAATTGTTACTGGGCGGAGTTCTTATCATCCCGCCCGCATTCGTATCTTACAGACAGTGTGCTGATAAATTATAAGAAATTCAGACAGAAACAGATGGGCTCAGGTAGTCATTTCCAGCACGCAACACATGCGACAGGCAGGGAGCCGAAATTATAGTTACGAATTAATGTCAACGTTGCACCAAAGGTGCCCTGCATTGTAGTAGGATAAATGTAGAGTTCATAGTAAACTATTA
This sequence comes from Schistocerca gregaria, assembly GCF_023897955.1. NCBI lineage: Eukaryota > Metazoa > Arthropoda > Insecta > Orthoptera > Acrididae > Schistocerca > Schistocerca gregaria. Next base: position 177,321,447 of record NC_064931.1, on the reverse strand, counting down.
GCATACCCTAGCTTTGCAGCGAGGGAGCAACTAATATAATGTACGTTTTGCGTGCAGGCCATTGGTCTGCAACTACCGAGGTCAGCGCTGAATTCCGGGACGCCTCCGCGAACAAGGCTTGCCCTGGACGCCGCACGCCGCCAAATCTGACGCTACATTCACCATGGTGAGTCAAACATACCTTTCTTCATCGATGATCTAAATATGTCCCCTCCAGGTGAACAGAATTATTTTACTCGTTAACTAAGATGATAAGCAAACCGGAGGCATCTCGCGAATACCTTGTGACTCACCCTTTGCCCCAGCTAATTGCTAGAAGTAGACTCCACAAATTTCTTCAGGTATGGCACATCCAGTTTATGCCACTCATTGATGATTAAATCAAGAAAAGTTACCAAAGGATCTACGAGGGGAGTTCAATAAGTAATGCAACACATGTCTTTTCTAGGCCAATTTCAGTTGAAAAAAGCGGAATTTGGTGTGCGACGTCGTGGAATAATCTTGCTTCAGCCTCTATAGTTTCACACGAACTTCCGACAGGTGGCGGCGCTAGACATAGTCTCCAAACTGGCATCTATGGCGGAGGTACGTTAGAAACAGAGAATTCTGTCATTGAGTTCCTTTTGGCGGAAAACCAGAGCATCGCAGATATTCATAGGCGCTTGCAGAGTGTCTACGGAGACCTGTAGAGAATAAAAACACCAGGAATCATTCCGCGAGGCGTCTGTCATCATATCAGCGAGATCGCGCAAACCTGTCTGATCTCCCGCGTGCCGGTCAGCCGCACACAGCTGCGACTCCTGCAATCTTGAAACGTCTGGACATTCTCATTCGAGGAGATCGACGGGTCACAATCAAACACGTCGTTTCACAACTGGACGTCTCTGTTGGTAGTGCTGACACAATCGTCTACCAGTTGGGGAACTCAAAGGTGTGTGTCTGCTGGGTTCGTCGCCGCTTAACGGAAGACCATAAAGAGCAACGAAGGACAATCTGTGCGGAATTGCTTGCGCGTTACGAGGCTGATTGTGATAATTTTTTTGTCGAACATCGTCACAGGCTATGAAACATGGGTTCATCACTTCGAACCGGAAGCAAAGCAGCAATCCACGGAGTGACGCCACACCAACTCTCCTCCGAAGAATAGTTCAAAGCCACCCTAACAGCCGGTGAGGTCATGGCGACTGTCTCCTGGGACTCTGAAGGGGTTATTCTGTTTGATGTCCTCCCTAACTGTGCAACGATCAACTCTACAGTGTATTGTGCTACTCTTAGGACACCGAAGAAGCTACATCAGAGTGTTCGTCGCCACAAAAATGCAGACGAACTTCTCCTTCTCCATAACAAGCAAGACCTCAAACAAGTCCGCGCACCCGAGGGGAGATCACAAAACTTCGTTGGACTGTTCTTCCTCTTCCACTGCACAGCTCGTATCTCGCACCTTCCAACTTCCATCTGTCTGGCAAAAAGAACGATGTACTTCGCGGGAAGCAGTAATGGGGAGGTTTTTGATGCAACAAGAAGTTGCCTCCGATGTCGACCAGGCATACAGGCTCTCCCAGTAAGGCGGCGTAAGGCCGTCGAATTGAACGGAGATTATGTTGAAAAATAGGCAAAAGTGTGGGGAATAAGGTAGTGTATTGGAATACTGAATAAAATCAACCTGCTTTCAGAAATAAATGTGTTATATTACTTATTGAACGTTGCTGCGTTTCATCCACATTTCCATACAGTCCAGCAGTTGGTATTGTGAAGATGGGTTATTTAGTGGGCGCTCTAAGGGCGGTTGTTGTTGTTGTTGTGGTCTTCAATCCAGATACTGGTTTGATGCAGCTCTCCATTCTACTCTATCCTGTTCAAGCTTCTTCATCTCCGAGTACCTAGTGCAATCTACATCCTTCTGAATCTGCTTAGTGTATTCATCTCTTGGTCTCCCTCTGCGATTTTTACCCTCCACACTACCCTCCAATACTAAACTGGTGATCCCTTGATGCCTCAAAACATGTTCTACCAACCGATCCCCTCTTCTAGTCAAGTTGAGCTACAAACTTATCTTCTGCCCAAGTCTGTTCAATATCTCTTCGTTAGTTATGTGATCTGCCCATATAATCTGCAGGATTCTTCTGTAGCACCACATTTCGAAAGGTTCTATTCTCTTCTTGTCCAAACTATTTATCGTTCATGTTTCACTCCCATATATGGCTCCACTCCATACAAATACTTTCAGAAACGACTTCCTGTTGTGTACATAGTTCCGCGTAGTCAACGCGTACACAACTTTCCCACTAGAGCGCGCCCCGCTAAGCACAACAGCGCAGTCGCAGCGCTCGTCCGTCTCCGCACTACGAGATGGCGCTGTCATAGAGACTGACCAAATTCTGCTTCCGCCGATCCGCGTATTAATATGTAACGCAGCCAATGAGATTGGTGCTAACGTAGAACCTTTTCTCCTCGCGGATCACACTCGCGCAGTGATACCTGAACGCGCGAGGTATTATAACGAGTGTACAGACCTCCGATTAGTCAGTCTGCATTAGTCAAGTTTCAGTATGCGCATAATAATATTGCCATATTCCTGTACTTAGCCATGAACATAAATGAATAGACACTTAGTCAAGTATCAGAGATATGTGAGAATAAGATTAACGTACCAAGACCAAAGGAACTTCAGACTGTCAAATAGCATCCAGAACCAAGTTATTTTTATGCTTCTTATTATTTTAATAAATGTGTGTGAAAATTAATCAAGTTCTGTTTAACGTGGTCACCGTCAATCTGCTACTCTAAGCGAGCAAGTGGCATTTCTATCGTCTGACCTAACGGCAGAAGATAAACACGCCACGATAAGACCACGAGGCATATTGCTGACACTCGCCTACTTCGTTAGAGCGACAAGTCAAATAATCTGATGGTGTGTGTACCGAAGGTCTTACAGTACGCACACCACACTTCCTGACAGTTAAATCTATACTCGATGTTAACAAATTTCTCTTCTTTACAAACGCTTTCCTTGCCATCGCCAGTCTACATTTTACATACTCTCCACATCGACCATTATCAGTTATTTTGCTCCCCAAGTAGCAAACCTCATCTACCACTTTAAGTGTCTCATTTCCCAATCTAATTCCCTCAGCATCACCCGACTTAATTCAACTACATTCCGTTATCCTCGTTTTGCCGTTGTTGATGTTCATCTTATATCCTCCTTTCAAGACACTGTCCATTCCGTTCAACTGCTCTTCCAGGTCCTTTGCTGTCTCTGACAGAATTACAATGTCATCGACGAACCTCAAAATTTTTATTTATTCTCCATGGATTTTAATTCCTACTCCGAATTTTTCTTTTGTTTCCTTTACTGCTTGCTCAATATACAGATTGAATAACATCGGGGATAGGCTACAACCCTGTCTGACTCCATTCCCAGCCACTACTTCCCTTTCATACCCCTCGACTCTTGTAACTGCCATCTGGTTTCTGTACAAATTGTAAATAGCCTTTCGCTCCCTGTATTTTACCCCTGCCACCTTCAGAATTTGAAAGAGAGTATTCCAGTCAACATTGCCAAAAGCTTTCTCTAAGTCTACAAATGCTAGAAAAGTAGGTTTGTCTTTCCTTAATCTAGCTTCTATGATAAGTCGTAGGGTCGGTATTGCCTCAAGTGTTCCAACATTTCTACGGAACCCAAACTGATTTTCCCCGAGGTCAGCTTCTACTAGTTTTTCCACAGGGAATACTGTACCACTCGCAGCCATACAATGAGATGTAAAAAACAATTTTTTCTTTTCTTAAATCTCTGACAGGGAAATAACAGGTAAAAAAATGCTCGTAGGAGCTTAATCATTTAATATTTCTTCCAGTATTTGTACACTCTGATATTCGCAGTTCCATGGATTACACGAGATTCTGAGTGTGAAAAACAACAAGGAACTTCTACTAATATCGTAGCAGTTTGTACAAGCTGGCCAGTTTTCTTAGATGACGTCCGAAATCTTAAGAGCGTTGAAAATGTGTAATGGACGGGAAAAAATAAAGGGGTAAACACACACACATATGTCCGCTTTGTCGCTATTCATATACGTAACTGGAATCAATATTTATTCGAATCAGAGACCGTGCAACAGGAACAGCTGGTCTTATCCTATGCACATTCAGTTTATTCAACAAGATGTCTTAAGAATGAGAACGTTATCGTTAAGCTGCTAATAAAAGAAAGAAAGTGAAATCAACTCAATATTTACGAATAATGCACACATGTAAATATGATTTTTAAGCTGTACATTCATTGAACACAGGAAAAATCATCATTTTTTACATTAACTCAAACGAATCACCTGTATGTAGGACACGGTTAATGAAAGGATCGTCGCATGCCCGATTGCCTAACGTACACTCCTGGAAATTGAAATAAGAGCACCGTGAATTCATTGTCCCAGGAAGGGGAAACTTTATTGACACATTCCTGGGGTCAGATACATCACATGATCACACTGACAGAACCACAGGCACATAGACACAGGCAACAGAGCATGCACAATGTCGGCACTAGTACAGTGTATATCCACCTTTCGCAGCAATGCAGGCTGCTATTCTCCCATGGAGACGATCGTAGAGATGCTGGATGTAGTCCTGTGGAACGGCTTGCCATGCCATTTCCACCTGGCGCCTCAGTTGGACCAGCGTTCGTGCTGGACGTGCAGACCGCGTGAGACGACGCTTCATCCAGTCCCAAACATGCTCAATGGGGGACAGATCCGGAGATCTTGCTGGCCAGGGTAGTTGACTTACACCTTCTAGAGCACGTTGGGTGGCACGGGATACATGCGGACGTGCATTGTCCTGTTGGAACAGCTAGTTCCCTTGCCGGTCTAGGAATGGTAGAACGATGGGTTCGATGACGGTTTGGATGTACCGTGCACTATTCAGTGTCCCCTCGACGATCACCAGAGGTGTACGGCCAGTGTAGGAGATCGCTCCCCACACCATGATGCCGAGTGTTGGCCCTGTGTGCCTCGGTCGTATGCAGTCCTGATTGTGGCGCTCACCTGCACGGCGCCAAACACGCATACGACCATCAATGGCACCAAGGCAGAAGCGACTCTCATCGCTCAAGACGACATGTCCCCATTCGTCCCTCCATTCACGCCTGTCGCGACACCACTGGAGGCGGGCTGCACGATGTTGGGGCGTGAGCGGAAGACGGCCTAACGGTGTGCGGGACCGTAGCCCAGCTTCATGGAGACGGTTGCGAATGGTCCTCGCCGATACCCCAGGAGCAACAGTGTCCCTAATTTGCTGGGAAGTGGCGGTGCGGTCCCCTACGGCACTGCGTAGCATCCTACGGTCTTGGCGTGCATCCGTGCGTCGCTTCGGTCCGGTCCCAGGTCGACGGGCACTTGCACCTTCCGCCGACCACTGGCGACAACATCGATGTACTGTGGAGACCTCACGCCCCACGTGTTGAGCAATTCGGCGGTACGTCCACCCGGCCTCCCGCATGCCCACTATACGCCCTCGCTCAAAGTCCGTCAACTGCACATACGGTTCACGTCCACGCTGTCGCGGCATGCTGCCAGTGTTAAAGACTGCGATGGAGCTCCGTATGCCACGGCAAACTGGCTGACACTGACGGCGGCGGTGCACAAATGCTGCGCAGCTAGCGCCATTCGACGGCCACCACCGCGGTTCCTGGTGTGTCCGCTGTGCCGTGCGTGTGATCATTGCTTGTACAGCCCTCTCGCAGTGTCCGGAGCAAGCAAGTATGGTGGGTCTGACACACCGGTGTCAATGTGTTCTTTTTTCCATTTCCAGGAGTGTATTTTTAGGAGCTATGACTCATGTTATTGTATTAAGTGAATATTGGAATTTTGCAGTAGGATAAAGAGTACTGTACAAGTATCATTTTGGCTTTCAACCTACATACCCGAACCCTCGTGGCTGGTTTCACGAAGAAACGCCAGACTGAAGCGCCTCGAACCGCTCGGCCACACCGGCCGGCCCACAATAAGGATCACGTAGTCCACAGCTCTCATAGTGACTTCAGTTACAACAGGTTTCACGAAAGCCCAGGTAAATGTCCTCCATAGCGTAATACTGTCCCCAGATGCGTGAGTCCGTGGCGCAGTGCATATTTCGAGCAGCCGTTCAGCTGAATGAAGGTGCCTCCACACAGGATCATCGACCTGATGTACGAAGAAATGTGATTCATCTGAGCAGGTGACACTTCTCCATTGATCCACGATGCAATCTCGATGATTCTGGGCTCGTTACAATCGTAATTGACTCTGTCATTAGGTTAACATGGGAACACGTAGGGTTCGTCTGCTGTTAAGCCTCATGTTCAACAATGAGCGCTGAACTGTGTGCTTCGAAAAACACGTGTCTTTACCAGCAAAGTACTCTGTCATCAAATCTGCCACACATCACCGCCAATCCTGCTTTACAGAGGGGGAAAGCTTCCGACCTCCACGTTTTATGACGAGTCGTGGATGTCCAACACCTTGTCGCCTACTCGTGACGTCATCGGCCTTTAACCACTTTCCATAGACGCATACGACAGCAGCGCATAAACATCCCATCAGCTTCGCCGCTTTCGAGATGCTTGTTACCAGTCACTGGGCCATAACAATTTGCCCTCTCTCAAAGACACTTATGTCCATGGATTTCCCCAGTTGTGGCGCATATCGTCACTAGAACGATTCACCTTTCGTCTCTGTTCCACTGACATGCTTTTCTTACAGTGTCACGTGCCCACTCGTGTTTTATGGAAGCTGTTACTAGTCGTTCAGACTTCTTATTTCCTTGTCATATATTTTCTCGTACTGTGGATACGGTCAGCGGCCAGCATCGGTTACAGTGCATTGAGATTTAATTGCACCAAAAAGGATCTGAATCTAATCCCATTGAAAGCCGTTGTCTGGGGACGAAGAATACAGCGGATGTTCGTGACGGTCCGCTGGGGTCGGCCACGGGATTCGGTACGAACGTTGTCAGCCAATGATGTTATGGCTGTCTTGTTGGAAGATTTATAGTGAGGGATTTATCCTATCTCGGTAAAAACATGTCACACAGAAAGGCAGATATCTTCGTAAAATACTGAGTTGTATTTACAGGTTATTGATAGGTTTCTCACTGTTCACTCTTGCTGCTGTCTCCAGAAATTCTATTGTACAAAACACTTTGTCAGCACAAACAGCTTCGAGAACGGATTATTACAAAATAGAGAAAAGTAGTTCTCATACTTCAAGTTTTCTAAGCAGTTCCAACCCACTCGAGTACAACGCACAGAACGTTCGTACACCCATGTGAAACTGTTCTTTAGGATGCTCTTCAACCCGCCGGTCACATTCTCACCTTACTAGTTTTGGCGAATCATCAGAGACCCGTTCTGCACTTTGTCGACAACACCAAGCCTTGTTTTGATGATTTTTACAGAAAAGTATTGTCCGCGTTTTTAATTTTCCATTAAATCACGGCAAGGGTCCACTCATCATCATTCTTCTTTAGGAGTAAAGGTGTACCAGTCAAACTTTGCAAGCACTTTCGTCTTCTTAACAACATTCTAGTGAATGTCTTGAACACTTGATTTAGAGAAACTGAGTTCGTTTCTCCGCTGCGATTTGTGACACAATAACGTTGGAACACTGCTGCTGCACGTCAACTACCTAACGTTGCTTGCTCATAACTGACTGCCTGAATGCACATTTACTGTTTACAGTTGTTAGTTCAAACTGCTACCGTGGTTACTGGGCTGACGTCGCTTATACGGCAGGAATAAAATAAGTCTCGGAACATTTTGGACGGAAGATATAAAGGAGACGCACAGGGAAGTAAAGCAAGCAAGGAAACCAAATATGCAGCTAAGTTACAGACTGCAATTTTCGTTTGCAGCCGTTTGTTGCAACAGGCAATTGAAGCAGCAGAGCAATATAACAACAGTGAACGCAAGGCAAGTGACCAAGTTCGTACGATGTTTGCTTTTTTGGGGTAGTAACGTTCCTGTAAACAATATGTGTAAAGCACGTTCTTATTTCGATCCGTGTATCCTCTATGAAGAAATCTACAAAATAAAGATAAACAGACATTCGTAGCTTATTGCGTTACGTAAGTACATATTTTTATCCTTTACTTCTGCTGACTTGGCCGGCCAGTGTGGCCGAGCGGTTCTAGGCGCTTCAGTCTGGAACCGCGCGACCTCTACGGTCGCAGGTTCGAATCCTGCCTCAGGCATGGATGTGCGTGATGTCCTTAGGTTAGTTAGGTTTAAGTAGTTCTAAGTTCTAGGGGACTGATGACCTCAGATGTTAAGTCCCATAGTGATCAGTGCCATTTGAACTATTTTTTCTGCTCTCTTGATAAGAGTAAACTTTTACGAATTAAGTTGCCAGCGTTTATATATTTTATTTTATCGTTACATATTTATGTATATTTCACTCTAAATATATGTTTTTACATATTTTAAGTGCATGCTACATAAAATTACATAGCGTATTTTTTTACTCCACTTCATGTTTTCCATCTTCAGGAGGCAATTCCCTTAAACAAATATCCGATTCCTACCTACCATAAAAGCTGTACACAGGAAATGACGTACCTCTCAAAATCACGTTTTGGCGCAATCAAACGCGGTTATTTGCACTTTGAATTTTCTGGTTAAATATAGGAGTTTCAGAAGTTCAGAATTTTAGTTCTCAACATCAAAGCAGATGCAATGACCATACTGGGTGCAGCATTCTAAAAACCATTAATGTGTGTAGCATTGCTCTTTGTGTGCTGTCGAGACTGACAGTGCGGAAAACAAAAGAGGCGGCCCGAAGTTTTCTATCTACTAGCGACTTCTACCGACTGAGAATGAGGGAGTGCATGCGCCATGAAAAGTTTGCGAAATAGTACGTCTTTAAAGTTCACGCCGTGTATGTCAGTGATTCTCCCTGTCGCATCAGAATCATCACCTAGGGTTTCGATGGTCGACGACTTCACTACTGATGGAGAGATTGTCCTACGTCGCGAGTGCAATATACAGATCGGGTGCTGTATGAATTCTCAACTTCAGCAACATATAGTTATTCATGCGAACACAAAAAACTAAACAGATCAATCGTGTAGCAAATGTTATTGTTGCAGATGGAAAACGCTCCAAACTGTATAAATGAATTTTTCCATTATATGTTCTACGCTATTGCTGCTGTGAACATTCCGTGGGACAAACGTAGGAGCCTGAATATCGCTCATTTCTACAAAAGTATTATTGGCAACGGATTCCTTATGAATGAACATTAAGGAAAAGTTATTTAGATTTTTGCTACCAGGAGGCTCTGAAATGAGTGCAATGCTATATAAATAACCACCACAATTGAACAGCCATTGACGAAGCAACGGACGTATGAGGACATTTCATTGGCAATCTCATTGTTGGAAAACTTGATGCAGAACAGACTTCAAAGCCGTTCGCGAAGTGTTTGAACGCACAAATCATTGAGCGGTAGCTCGCTTTGTGAATTACAGTATCCCAGTGGTGTGGCCTGAGGTAATTCAAGGCGAAAAAGTTGTTATGTATTCGAATGCTCGGGCCTGTTGGCTGAAGGTGGCAATGACACATGTGTATTTTGTCCGCATTGAATTTACCTCACCTGTCTGTCCCAAGCACTGCAACGTATCACCATATAGGTGTGCGGCAGCTACCCCCAATGTAAATAAAATGATTTCAGACGCCAAGAAAATGTTTTTCAAAGCCCCTTATGGGGTATCTTACTATATAGGGTGTTAAAAAGTATTCCATATTTTGAGAGGTGGCAGCACGGACGAAAACAAGACAAAAATGTCCGGTAAACACCTAAAATGCATACCTTAAGAGCTTTGAGAATTTTTGCAACTCTGCTGCATGATATTTTCTATTATGAACGATATACAGAATGCAGTAAACACCTCTTAGCGCTGTTATGATACACTGTATTCACAGTTCTGGGTGTTTACAGCACATACATTAGTTCCAGTGGATCCAGTTTGTGTTTCGATAGGTTTGTGAGACGCTTTTACATTGTAGTTTTATCCTTGCGCTTACCAGGATTATGGAAACCTATTATTCCACACGGGAAACGACAGAATGACATCCTAATCTAATCTGATCATGTATATCATTTCCGTGGAATAATAGGCTCCCTGCGAGGTGGAAAGATAAATCTGCAATGGGAAGCATTTCACAAACTTATGTAAACACATAGAAATAACGTACGCTCTGCACTTGCTCAGAACTGTGAATACGGTTTACAGTACGACACTAACTGCTGTTTGCTGCACTGACTCCATAGGCAATAAGAGAGAAATGTGTCATTTGTTTACTGCACTCTTAGCTCGTTCGTAATAGCAATTAGCTTGCTGTGGAGAAGATGAGTTTCACACAAGCGAAGACGGACAAGTGCTCATAACTCTTAAGGTATGAATTTTAGGCCCCATGTTTACTGGACATTTTTGTCTTGTTTTGGACCACACTAGCACCTCTCAAAGTATGGAACTGCTGCTGAAGCTAGTGTTGATAGCTGAGTCCGTCCTAAAGATGTGGCATACATCGACTGAAGTCACTGGTTTTTATAATGAACATTTTCAATCCGTGATATTCGTGTTTGATTCGTGTCTGACAGAATCTTCAGTTTTAGTAGTACGAGAGGCACAAAATGGTTTCACTGAACCTAAAATCGAAAATGCTCTGACGTACGTATATAGGCACTTGGGACTCTTTACTATTAGCATTATAGAATTTGAATTTGTCGGGCTGCCTTTGCAGAAAGCGTTAGAAGCTTTTGAGAAAGTCAAATGCTCGCTGACTGACATTAGAGGTGATATTGGACAGAATGTAGTGAGGAATACAGTGTAACACCAATATGAAAAAAAAAAAAATGGTTCAAATGGCTCTGAGCACTATGGGACTCAACTGCTGTGGTCATCAGTCCCCTAGAACTACTTAAACCTAACTAACCTAAGGACGTCACACACATCCATGCGACCGTAGCAGTCGCACGGTTCCGGACTGCGCGCCTGGAACCGCGAGACCACTGCGGCCAACACCAATATCGAATGTAATTAGTTTATACTGTGCAATTACGTGTATGTGACTATGAAGTGTGTATAATATAAAAGGTGTAGGGAACCCCCTCCGCTACAGAAGTGGTTTGGTGCGCGTTAAAGGTGGATTTGGTGGTCGATCTCGGCAGCTACGGGGTGAGCACGCTACGCACTCAATGGCTAGCCGTTGTACGGTTAATATCGAGGGGCCAAGTGAGGCCGTTGAAAGTCAATTTATATTGAAATTGCCTCGTATGACGTATGGTGCTCTTGGTATTATGGAATGGCTCTAAAACGAGGATAACACGTCGCCAAGAAGACTTTATAAACAGCATTCAACATCAAGAGTGTGAGACCAGATGGCCGGCACGTTCTTGCCACCAGTATTGCGCCACTGCCTCGCCAACTTTAGGAACTCAGATATGTATCATAGTATGGACCTGTATGAAACTTCCTGGCAGATTGAAACTGTGTGCCGGACCGAGACTCGAACTCGGGACCTTTGCCTTTCGCGGGCAAGTGCTCTACCATCTGAGCTACCCAACCACGACTCACGCCCCGTCCTCGCAGCTTCACTTCTACCAGTACCTCGTCTCCTACCTTCCAAACTTCGCAGAAGCTCTCCTGCAAGACATGAATGGATGCAGATGATCAGATATGATGCTTACGTATGTTTCACCTGTCAGATTCATATATAGACATATCAGGAGTCCCATATCATTCTAAATGCACACCAGCTTGAAAAGTCCCCTGCTGACATGCAGGGTCCATGGATTCATGATGTCTCCATACCCGTACACGTCCATCCGCTCGATACGATTTGAATTGAGACTCGACTGACCAGGCAACATATTTCCAGTCATCAGCAGTCCAGTGTTGGTGTTGACAGGTCCAGGAGAATCGTAAAGCTTTGTGTCGTGCAGTCATCAAGGGTACACGAGTGAGCCTTCAGCTACGAAATCCCATATCGATGATGTTTCGTTCAACGATTCGCGCACTGACACTTGTTGATGACCCAGCTTTGAAATCTGCAGCAATTTTCGGAAAGGTTGCACTTATGTCACCTTGAGCAATTCTCTTCATTCGTCGTTGGTCCCGTTCTTTCAGTATCTTTTTCCTGTGATGTCGGAGATTTGATGTTTTACCGTTTCCTGATATTCGCGGTACACTCGTGAAATGGTCTTACAGGAAAATCCCCACTCCATCGCTACCACGGAGATGCTGTGTCCCATCGCTCGTGCGCCGACTGTTACACTACGTTCAAACTCAATTAAATCTTGATAACCTGCCATTGTAGCAGCAATAACCGATCTAACAATAGCGCCAGACACTTGCTGTCTTATATAGGCTTTGCTGACCGCAGCGCAATATTCTGCATGTTTATATATCTCTGTATTTGAATACGCATGCCTATACCAGTTTCTTCGGTGCTTCAGTGTATTACTCTAAGTGGAACGTGGTACCATCGATTCACCCCAGAAAGGGTACAGCAGTCTAAATGATCGGTGAAAGCCACTGTTTCTGCATGAAGAAGGCAAAGTTAATTTGATTTGCTGGAAATGTTATGGTCAGTATTTTTCGGGAGGCAGAGTGGTGTCTTTTACTGTTGACCTCGTAAAAGATATAACCACAGATGCCGACTACCACAAAGTTTTTGTAATTAAATTAATCAGGTACTTCATGAGAAGAGACCTATCCGCAAGGGAGAATTATGAGGGAACTCACCTGCCCACAACGGAGTTCGACAACACAAAAATTCAGACGTTTGAAGCAAGTTATCATCGGAACATATTCCCTGTTCAACAGATTTGGTGCCTTGAGGCTTCTGATTATTCCCACATTTAAATTAGTGACTGAAATTTGTTTCCAGCGTAATGAAGAGCTTATGGCAGCCATAGACAGGTATCTTGCAGATCTGTAATAATTCCACATCTGGGATATACCGGGTGATCAAAAAGTCAGTATAAATTTGAAAACTGAATAAATCACGGAATAATGTAGATAGAGAGGTACAAATTGTCACACATGCTTGCAATGACATGGGGTTTTATTATTAGAACCAAAAAAAATACAAAGTTCAAAAAATGTCCGACAGATGGCGCTTCATCTGATCAGAATAGCAATAATTAGCATAACAAAGTAAGACAAAGCAAAGATGATGTTCTTTACAGGAAATGTTCAATATGTCCACCATTATTCCTCAACAATAGCTGTAGTCGAGGAATAATGTTGTGAACAGCATTTTAAAGCATGTCCGGAGTTATGGTTAGGCATTGGCGTCGGCTGTTGTCTTTCAGCATCCCTAGAGATGTCGGTCGATCACGATACACTTGCGACTTCAGGTAACTTCAAAACCAATAATCGCACGGACTGAGGTCTGGAGACCTGGGAGGCCAAGCATGACGAAAGTGGCGGCTGAGCACACGATCATCACCAGACGACACCATCTGTCGGACATTTTGTGAATTTTTTTTTTGGTTCTAATAAAACCCCATGTCATTCCAAGCATGTGTGTCAGTTTTTACCTCTATATCTACATTATTCCGAGGTTTATTAAGTTTTCAAATTTCTTCTGACTTTTTGATCACCTGGAGGTTAACTGGGCATGCACTGAAAAATCAGAGTCTTTTTGACGTCTTTTATTTCCTGTACCCCGCGTACACATTTATAGGGAAGCATAGAGAAAATATCAGTCTGTCTTCGCACACTGTATTTCTTTTCCTCAACTAGTATGGTAGTTCCGATATGTCCAAGACAGTAATTTATTTTCACCCGCATATGAATTAGCATTTTCTGGGCTGTCTTCGCTGGTATATTATTTATTACTGTACATGAAAATAACTCCTGTTTTCTATTGTCAAAGCCATGAGGTATCTATTTTGCAGCTCTTCATAGCGCTCAACCGCGCGACTACTACGGTCGCAGGTTCGAATCCTGCCTAGGGCATGGATGTGTGTGATGTCCTTAGGTTAGTTAGGTTTAAATAGTTCTAAGTTCTAGGGGACTGATGACCACAGATGTTAAGTCCCATAGTGCTCAGAGCCATTTGAACCATTTGAACCATAGCACTCGACAACTCGTATTTTCATATGCTATGTGTGTGTCCTAGGACGAATATAAGGAGTGTGACGAGTTTTAACTTACCTATACTCGGAATATCTTTTTGTCAAGATACTCACCTTTTTACTCAACTAGTCTGCTGTATCAAGTGATATGTAGCAACAGCAGTAGATCATAATAAAAATGTTAATTAGAAAGATTGGAGTAATCTCATTTGACAGAGAGATGCAGAAAATATTTTCACGAGTAGAAGAAATTATTTGAACGATGGACTACAATACCAACAATATCTACATCTACAGTTCTACTCCACCAGACATCTGACGATGGGTACTTCTGGTACCTTTAAGTGCTCCCTGCTTCCCCGTTCCGTTTGCGAATGGCCGGTGGGAAGAATGACTGTCGGTAAACCTCTAATTGCTCGAATTATCTCGTCATGGTCATTTCGCGATACGTTTGTGGGAGAAAGTCATATATTTTCCGACTCTTCCCGGAAAGCACTCCCTCCAGCTTTCAATAGTAAGCCTCTCCCTGAGGCGGCCGCAGTGGCCGAGCGGTTCTAGACGCTTCAGTCTGGAACCGTGCGATCGCTACGGTCGCGGGTTCGAATCCTGCCTTGGGCATGGATGTGCGTGATGTCCTTAGGTTAGACAGGTTTAAGTAGTTCTAAGTTCTAGGGGACTGATGACCTCAGATGTTAAGTCCCATAGTGCCCAAAGCCATTTGAACCTTTCCCTGATGCTCAACGCCTCTCATGTAGCGTGAGCATGTCTGTAACGGTCTCGCGACGACTAAACGGACCAACGACTAAAGGCGTTGCTCTTCGTTGGATGTTTTCTGTCACTTCCATTTATTAGTATTTTTGTATATTTCAAATGGTTCAAATGGCTCTGAGCACTATGCGACTTAACTTCTGAGGTCATCAGCCGCCTAGAACTTAGAACTAATTAAACCTAAGTAACCTAAGGACATCACACACATCCATGCCCGAGGCAGGATTCAAACCTGCGACCGTAGCGTGTATATTTCTTATCAGATGGCAAGATATTCTATATGCGCAGCAGCCCCCTTCCACTACCAGAAGGCAAAGCTGAAAATTTCTCGTCCCACCAATGAAAGGCTGCAATTATTAGGTAAAACTCTTATTTTTGTTGTAGCCCTGACGGTTTTCCAGCGTGCAGATTCCGTTGGTGAGCTGCGAGGATGAAAAGCCTGGGAGATACCCATCTACGATTTTTATAATCTCTCCATCTGAGACAAAACTTTTTGGAGCAACAAATTCCTTTAAATAAAGGATTAGATGGGTATAAAAGGGATACCACATTAAGTTCTAATAATATCTGTACTACAGATTTCGAAGTCTTCTTCTTGCTGGAACACCTATGTGCATAGGTGCAGTATCCGTTTCTAAAACAATTTATTTCTTTTTAAGCCAGTTTTTTCCACTATTCTTTCATCTAGTTACTCCAAAAGACGTGCAACTTATTGGCCAGTTATTGTTTTACAATTTGAAGATAATCAATAAGTTCTGGTATCCCATAACCTTCCTGACAGTTGAAGAACTTCATTTGGTGCACGGCTACCATGTTACACTCATTGATGTAAGTGTTGTTCGTTTCTAGCATTAAGTGGCGGTCCCACACCTCATTTATGGTAGTAAAATGACACACGGAGTCAGTTGGATATTTTTAAAGAAGCCAAAAATTACTGAATTCGTTTACGGATTTTCTTTTTTCCAAGCGTCCATCTTGCACAGAAATTCCTTATAGTCAATTATGTATGTAGAATTCTTTCTCGTTTGTATTCATCCACACGTTTTTATCTGTTGCAAATAAAGAAGCAGACTCCACATCAGCCTTCATCACCTGTATGAGCTTTTGTTCGAAATTAGCCGTTCAAAAGAAAGCAATTTGATACATGGTATTTCAGTTCATCTGTTTGTACGACCCATGTACAACATAGCTTCCATAAAAAGCTTTCCTACATAACTATTCCACAAATTAAATTTGCACAAGACTGACATCTCCGGTCTGCCGAGCTTTGTTGGTAAGCGGAGTGCGCTCAGTTCTTGTGATGCAAATAGAGGAGCTACTTGGTTAAGAAGTAGCGGAAACTGACAACGGCCCGGAGAGCGGGGTGCTGACTACTCGCGCCTCCATACCCGTATCCAGTGACGCCTATAGGTTGAATATGATACGGTGGTAGGTCAGTGCCGTTGGTTTTTCCGTGACCTCTTCGAACGGAGTTTAGTTTAGTTTAGTTTTATCTTGAATTCAATATAATCTTTGTGCCAGACCGAGAAATTTCAGCTTCCGTCTTATACAACATCCATTTAAGTGATTTCAATGACGCTTTTTTGATGCTTGTATGCGAGCTTCAAAACTTTCCGTTTATGGTGAAAAGCAATACTATGAATAGAAGACAGTGGCCCTGATTTCGCACCGACACAATATCATATGCGTTTACTTTGACTGAAGTCATTCTCGGCTTTAGGATGCGTCATTTTTAATACTGCATACATCTTAAAAAACAAAACCGACGCTCTGACCGTCTTTGCAACGGGTATCGAGACTAATATCGTCCTATATCGGAAACATTATAGAACAGCCTATGGACATGATATCTGTGCCGGTCGTGTGGCCGAGCGGTTCTAGGCGCTTCAGTCTGGAACCGCGCGACCGCTACGGTCGCAGGTTCGAATCCTGTCTCGGGAATGGATGTGTGTGATGTCCTTAGGTTAGTTAGGTTTAAGTAGTTCTAAGTTCTTGGGGACTCATGACCTCAGATGTTAAGTCCCATAGTACTCAGAGCCATTTGAAAAAGCCATGATATCTGTGGAGGGGTGGTTACAAGGGAGGCTGCTTCCTGTGCTATTCCAGCATGTCTTTGAGGGTAGACAACATCGAGTTTGCACATTGTATGAAGTCGCAGCGTTTTCCTGAAGCAATACATCGATACCGCATGACAACTCTTTAATAACCTTGAGCCCTAGGCACTTAAATACGTCACCTTTTTGTTAACATTGCAGATCTATCGGCTTCAATTTAAAAAAAATAATGTGAAGGGAATCATTAATGAGGTTCCCAATAATTCGACAACGTTAAATTTTAGGCACAGTGTTAAGTTTACCACTGGAGAGTAATTGCAGCAACAGATGAATCAACTTTTCTTATGAAGGAAACTACACATGAATGCTCGTTAATCAGTAATCTGTCTTCCTAAACGAAGCATAACGTTCTGTGTACCAGATAACAGTTTTTTTTGTATGAACTCTAATTATATTCTAGGTTAAACCCACATTTCCTATGTTTTTTAATTATGTCCTACTTCATAATGAGAGAAGTCGTATGTGTATAAGTAAACCATTCTTGGGTATTACTGGCGCAATGTGTGTCTTAAGTGAATCTGTCTGCGCTAGTTTAAACGAGTGCTGTATTTAGCAATCGACGACCTAAGTGGCAGCCATTAGCGCAAAGTGAGTCACGCGAATTACACCGCAGCACTCAGCTAGTAAAGCAGTACTTTCGAGATCTCTCAGCAGCTTCAGACGTTTTGCCACAAACACACATATTACTCGTAATTTTAGCCCTTTCTCCTCTTCACCCGCTCGAGAATTAGAAGTGCTTCTGGTACTTGGGAGGTCACCGTGGATCCAAGTGTAGACTCTGAATGGAATTTATCTTATTGAAGGCCAACGGAAGTCACACAACGTTGGAATGCGTTCTTAGTAAAAGATAAATAATTCGCGAGACTCAATTAATAAATAAATAAGCTCGACGTAATGCTGCGGTACATTGGATAAAATTTTAAATAATAATTTTATTCAGAGAAACATAGTACCGTCTACCTGGTGTAGCGCTTATTGTACCTAGTCTTAGGCTTATTTGCTAACGAAAGGGAGCGCTATTCCTATATACACGAATCAGAGGGCAATTAGAAAATTCCAGGCCTTTACCACGATAAAGTCATTTCAATCGAAGTATAATTTTCCATTTATCTTACAGGCAAAAAAAAAAAAAAAAAAAGGCTCTGAGCACTATGGGATTTAACTGCTGAGGTCATCAGTCCCCTAGAACTTAGAACTACTTAAACCTAACTAATCTAAGGAGATCACACACATCCATGCCCGAGGCAAGATTCGAGCCTGTGACCGTAGCGGTCTCGCGGTTCCAGACTGTAGCGCCTAGAACAGCTCGGCCACTTCGGCCGGCTCTAGGCTTTAATGTCGTAAGAGCCTTCTCTTTACTGATTGCAGGTGTGTGAGTGTACTTCTCGATTTAAATTTGGATTAATACTGCAGGCAAATCCGAATATCTCCTGATTGGAAGAAAAAAATACTATACCCTCTCTTGTACAAAGTTTTGACCCATACATCAAATTTAGGAACGCGAGTTGATTACAAGAGGATTCAAGAAAAATAACGAGTAGTTAACACTAACTTTATGAGTGCAACGGGTAGCAGTAGCCATAGTGAAAAGAAAATAAATTTAACCGAATATGAAAATAAAAGTGTTTAAGCAACTCGCTTCGAGCCAGGTTCAGTCTGTTCTACTGACACTCAAATAAGACGTTGGTGCATAAATTCGTAGCGTTTTTCCATAAGTTTAATAAACACAAGAGATGCACATAGTAGAGATTTTAGTCATCAGTAATATATTCTCCTTCACTATTTACAATTATACCAACGCTGAGGCAACTTTTCTATTCCACGACTGTAGAAATCACGTGGTTTTGAACCGAAGAACTCGTCGAGTTATGTTCGGAGCGTATTTTACTCCGGAAAGGAAGTTCCTTGAAGATTGTTCGATAGAGAGTGGAAAGGGTGAAAATCTAAGGGCGCAAGATGAGTTGAATATGGTGGGTGCGGAATGACTTCCCAATTCAACTCCAGTACAGTGTTTTCTGTTAGTATGGCAGAATGCGGGCGAGTGTTATCGTAGAGTAGCATCGCTTCACGCTTCACCTAACTAACCTAAGAACTTCACACACATCCATGCCCGAGGGAAGATTCAAACCTGTTACCGAAGCGGTCGCGCGGTTCCAGGCTGAAGCGCCTAGAACCGCTTGGCCACCACGGCCGGCCGCTTCACGCAGTCTTCCTGGTCGTTGTTCTAGGTTTGCGTCTGAAAGACGTTTCAGTTGTTTATAATAAATGCCAGCAGTGATGGTTACACCTCGAGGGCGCAATTCGTAGTACACCACAACATCGCTGTTCCACCAGATGCATGACACTATCCTTTGAGGGTGCGCGCAGCTCTTTGTATGGGAAGTCGCCGCCTTGTTTAGGCTCAACCATTCCTTTGTTTTCACTGTCTTAACTTAAAAACACCATTTATCGTCACCAGTAACGTTACAGGATAGGAATGGTTGGTTTTTTGACGAGAAAACTAGCAGAGATGCACATATGGCCATCCGCAAATTTTTGCTATTTTGGCTTAGAGCCTACGGTACTCATACATCCGATTTTTGAACTGTTACCATTGTATGAAAATGTTCCACGTCGGTGAAATCATCACAGTTCACCAAATTTGTCAGTTCTCGAGTACACTGACGTGGATAATTGTGGAGTAATGAGTTTAAACGATCTTCATCAAACCCCGAAGGTCTTCCGATCGTGGAGATTTACTAACGTCAAAACGGTCCTCCTTAAAACCACAAAACTATTTTTTGCCGTGCTCTGTGAAATGGCATTATCCCCACACACGGACCAAACGTTTCTGGTTGCCTCTACTACTGTAATCCCTGTATTGAACTCAAACAGAAAAATATGTCGGAAATGTTCCGATTTCACCACTTGGCACTTCATTTTATAGTGCCCACAGCTCCATTCAGTGTCTCCAAATGGCAACATGACATTATGTAAGCTCAAATAACAGCAATTAACTACGAATCAGAAATGACAGCCGATAAATAAACTCATAGCAACCAGAATACCAACATGCAAAACAATAACGGTATGAACTTATGCATCAACCTAATACAATGCATCGAACGCATGCACTTGATATGCAATGTGCTCAATTTATCAGTAGACATTGAAATATCTACACATCTGATCCAAACAATTTATAGTTAAAATTTGTTCGGTTCGGAGGGGGATATACAACTAATACCAAACTCAATCAAACTGTGGTAGTATGAAACGGCGTAACACACATTGCTGGAGTACAGGAAATCCCGACTGATTACGACAAGTTGAACATCAAGGTCCTCGGTCAATTAACGTATGGTGTGGAGTCATATGGAACAGTCGCCCGGAGTTGCCGAGCGGTTCTAGGCGCTGCAGTCTGGAGTTGCGAGACTGCTACGGTCGCAGCTCTAATCCTACCTCGGGCATGGATGTGTGTGATGTCGTTAGGTTAGTTAAGTTTAAGTAGTTCTAAGTTCTAGGGGACTGATGACCTCAGAAGTTAAGTCCCATAGTGCCCAGAGCCATTTGAACCATATGGAACAAATTCATTGTTCCTTATTTTATTAAAGGCTCTTTTAATCGAATCAAATATCGAAATTTTTTGGACCAGGAACTGCTAATAGTACTTGAGGATGTTGTCTTGGACGTTCGAGAAGTTATTTGGTTTCAGTGTGACGGTTGGCTAACGCATTACTCAATTCAAGCATGGGAAGTATTAGACCGTGTGTATAATGGCTGGTGGACTGGCAGAGGTGCCGCTTTTAACTGGCCTGCTAGATTACATGATTTGACTTCGCCGGAGTGCTTTCTGTGGGGTTATCAGCAACAAGTGCCGAAAGACCGTGAAAAAAATGGCAGAACGAATAAGAAGCGCTTGTGCTAAAATTCCCGCGAATATGCTTCTGTCTTGTGCATAATCATTTGAAGAAAAGAGCAATAACTGTATTGAAACTGAAGTTCAAACTTTTGAAAACACTCCGATATGTGAGAGGCAAAGGGAGTCACATTAAGAAGCTCTCCCAAGTGAATAGAAAAATACTACGTCCACGTTATTGTTCATGGGTGACGCTAAGCGTAGTTTTTGAATTGTTGTTAAGGAATCTATGAATCTTTTTGTGATCACACTACACTGAGTTTTATAATGTCATAGTTAGCTACACTGCCACAGTGGCGCGTCAAGCAGCCCCTTTTCGTTTTGTCGGAGAAATACGTAGTTGAGAATGGGGTTTCCCGCTAAAAGTTATTATATAATTGCCCATTCTAGCCTCGCAGCCTGGAAGTGGGGGATTAATTCACGTGTAATTGGATAGCATTTTGAAACACACGATTTTCTACCCATTTTGATTTTCCCGAGTGCAGCGCCATCTATCGAGAAACGAAAAAAATGTTTAAGATAAAATTTATGTATTTTTTCCATAGGATCCGAATTTGCAGTAAAAATGGGGATTCTCTTTTAAGACTTCAAAGTCACCACCCCCTATCCCGCGGCACAAGGGGTGGAACGGTGAAGCAGCTGAATGGGTTGAAAATAAATAAATCGCCAGGTCCTGATGGGATTCCAATTCGGTTCTACAGAGAGTACTGTACTGCATTGGCTCCTTACTTAGCTTGCATTTATCGCGAATCTCTTGCCCAACGTAAAGTCCCGAGCGACTGGAAAAAAGCGCAGGTGACGCCTGTATATATGAAGGGTAGGACAGATCCTCAGAATTACAGACCAATATGCTTAACATCGGTTTGTTGCAGGATTCTCGAACGTATTCTCAGTTCGAATATAATGAATTTGCTTGAGACAGAGAAGTTGCTGTCTATGCATCAGCACGGCTTTAGAAAGCATCGCTCCTGCGAAACGCAACTCACCCTTTTTTCACATATCTTGCGAACCATGGATCAAGGGTATCAGACGGATGCTATATTCCCCCCGGAAAGCGTTTGACTCGGTGCCCCACTGCAGGCTCCTAACTAAGGTACGAGCATATGGGATTGGTTCCCAAGTATGTGAGTGGCTCGAAGACTTCTTAAGTAATAGAACCCAGTACGTTGTCCTCGATGGTGAGTGTTCATCGGAGGTGAGGGTATCATCTGAAGTGCCCCAGGGAACTGTGGTAGGTCCGCTGTTATTTTCTATCTACATAAATAATCTTTTGGATAGGGTGGATAGCAATGTGCGACTGTTTGCTGATGATGCTTTGGTGTACAGGAAGGTGCCATCGTTGAGTGACTGTAGGAGGATACAAGATGACTTGGAAAGGATTTGTGATTGGTGTAAAGAATGGCAGCTAACTCTAAATATAGATAAATGTAAATTAATGCAGATGAGTAGGAAAAAGAATCCCGTAATATATGAATACTCCATTAGTAGCGTAGCACTTGACACAGTCACGTCGATTAAATATTTGGGCGTAACATTGCAGAGTGATATGAAGTGGGACAAGCATGTAATGGCAGTTGTGGGGAAGGGGGATAGTCGTCTTCGATTCGTTGGTAGAATTTTGGGAAGATGTGGTTCATCTGTGAAGGAGACCGCTTATAAAACACTAATACGACTTATTCTTGAGTACTGCTCGAGCGTTTGGGATCACTATCAGGTCGGATTGAGGGAGGACATAGAAGCAATTCAGAGGCGGGCTGCCAGATTTGTTACTGGTAGGTTTGATCATCACGCGAGTGTTACGGAAATGCTTCAGGAACTCGGGTGGGAGTTTCTAGAGGAAAGGAGGCGTTCTTTTCGCGAATCGCTGCTGAGGAAATTTAGAGAACCAGCATTTGAGGCTGACTGCACAATTTTACTGCCGCCAACTTATATTTCGCGGAAAGACCACAAAGATAAGATAAGAGAGATTAGGACTCGTACAGAAGCATATAGGCAGTCATTTTTCCCTCGTTCTGTTTGGGAGTGGAACAGGGAGAGAAGATGCTAGCTGTGGTACGAGGTACCTTCCGCCACGCACCGTATGGTGGATTGCGGTGTATGTATGTAGATGTAGAGATTGGTTTCACTTGATGTCCCCTCTCGAGACGAACAAATTTTAACTGTAAAGTGTTTGAATCCGGATGGGCAGTTTTCGAGATGTTTTAATGCCTTCAGATAAATTAAACACCCTGTATAATGAGGTACTGCGACTCTGCCATTGCTGTCAGCAACAAATTCTTCGTTTTTGGCTGTAAATCTTAAAAAGGACCGGGTAGATGATGTTCGTAGTAATGAGTGCTAGCATTGACGTGAAAAGCAATAGGAAACTTTTGTAAGATGTTACCAGTTGCTGAAGACAAATGATAAACATTTGCGTTGTGCGATCGTACACTGACTGCAGAATCAGAACGCGCATTGGCCGATTAACAGAAAATAAGTGACCAGGGAAACTGTATGTAAGTTCTCTGGCATTTCAACTTCGTGCAGTTGACTTAAAAAAAAAGTCGTAGTAGCTCATCTACTATTGGTATACAAAGAACACGTGGCACACAAAATTACGATACGTAATCACACGAAACAAAGTTCAATATAAGTCGAAAAGCATTTAACAAAACTAATTACTGATTACAAGCTGATTTTTTATCAAGTCTCGTAACCTACTACCCTCACAAAGACACAGTGATGCATTAATCTCATATGGAACACATGTCCGAAACGAGAAAGTCATACCAATTTCGCAACTTGAATGAGGGATAAGTAAATCATGAAAAGCGTGTACCTCATGAGTGATTAACGAAATATTATTGCAGATGTGCATTGCATACACACAACCCAACAACGTGTTACCATCTCATCATACAGCAACTTAACCAGAGGTGACATTCAACACTGAAAACACGTCTGTTTCACACCACATACCTCGCGAAAGTGCTTATTGAAAACGCCAGCCTCAGGTTATGATTGGGTAGAGTTTTCATTGGCCCGTTCACCCGGAAGCTGCAAGCATAGTTCACCGTAAACATATCAGACTAACCTCCAAAGATAAACAAGTTGTTTGTAGCCGATACCGGACACAGAATCGCATCTTTGCAATAACCCTTCTACAACCAGCACGCGAAAATGACTGAATCGTGGAATAGCAAAACTAATACTGAATGTTGCAGTTTTACAGTCAACTTTCAATGTATACGTCGTGAAGCACCTGAATCTCTTAAAAAAGTGTCGAGAAATTCCGAATTAAACGGAAAACAGTAGGTATGCACTGATGATTATTTACACACTTCGGCCGTGAGCGATAGATTGGAGTAATACCCGGCAGGGTTTCTGCAATCTCGGCTCAAGGTTTTCCATGCTTTCCCGAAACCACTTCAACAGAGTGCCGAGACAATTCCTTCACAATGCGTACATCCAAATTCCTGAACATTCCTTATAAAATTAGAGTCTTTGCTACGGATACGTTAACCAAAAGTTTACGGGACGTTAAACTTCATCGTTCCTTCCTCAGTTTAGTTTTTTTATTTGCATGTTTCAAGAATAATTTTGGAAATATATGGCTACAATGCGGAACGTTGTAACTGATTTCCAAGAACATTTCATCAGAGGGAATGTGTCTTCTTCATGACCATCGTGAAATTAATAGCTGGATCTATTGAGAAATTTGTCTGTGAAGCAGAAGAAGTTGTCCTCAGTGCAGGAGAGAAGAAAGTTGTGAATAATGGAGGGCAGTTTATTTTCTAATTTTTTAATGAATTTTGTCATTGTTTCTAAACTGTGACTAGCAATTTCATAAGAACGTAGATGTGCTGTTAGCCTTTTGTTAGAATGTCTAGTTTGATAAACAGTCGCAACATGAGATTCGAGGATGTACACCAGAATCGCACTTAGACCGCTATTTAGTGCTCTTAATGCCACGCACCTAACTTGAAATTGCACAAGAATATTATTCTATCGAAAACGTTACTCATGTGCAGAGCGATGTGTTGGTGCACTTAAGCGTTTGAACAAACAGAAATATTTTTGATTTATCAGTATAAGACGGGAGTGGACCCGATATCACGCCTTTCGGGACTCCATTAATGACTTATCCACAGAGTAGATGATTCAGAATGGAAACTACTCCAATTCTAGGCTTAAATCTAAAGAAAACTGATCACTCATTTTGTCTTGATAAACATA
Organism: Schistocerca gregaria; assembly: GCF_023897955.1. Lineage (NCBI taxonomy): Eukaryota > Metazoa > Arthropoda > Insecta > Orthoptera > Acrididae > Schistocerca > Schistocerca gregaria. The sequence goes on along the minus strand of NC_064931.1, from coordinate 177,296,332 downwards.
AAAGTTAAATTTTTCCAATCAAGTTTCGTCTTTTGCACAGATGGAATGGCTTAGCACATTTAATATTGAAACAGACATATTTTTCCATAATAACTAGTCTTTCACGGCCATTGCCAATAATATTAAAAGGCTTTGGGCACTGGTACCGCGTCTGCACGCAGGATCTTCTGATTCGATGGTGTGACCATGTAGCTTAGACCTTGTAATCTGCAATGATGTTTAAGTGTAAAAGATACAGAGGAATACTGTGGGAAACTGTGCTGGCTCCTAGGTCCGATCTCATCTACTCTGTATACAGGGTATACAAACTAGAACTGGCACAGAGAATAGTTTACGCACCTAAAGGTAGACAACCCAACTTGCATATTCCGTATGATGTAAGGTGGGTTGCCTATCTTATCCCTTTCCAGCCCAAACTATGAAAAACCGTCCGAAAGGAATTTAATGTTGGAGAGAATATTGTCAAAGAAACTAAAAACAGAGTAATGCATTGTAATGCATGTATTTTTTTAATTATGTATAAAACATAAGTGTCTTCTGAGTACCGTCAGGATGTAATCATCATATCTGACAGCTTGCGGCGCGGTGTAGCCGCTCGGTCAGGGGGGTCTTGTCACGGTTCGCGCGGCTCCTCCCCGTCGGAGGTTCGAGTCCTCACTCGGGCATGGGTGTGTACGTTGTCCTTAGCGCATATCAGTTTAAGTTGGTTTAAGTAGTGAGTAAGCTTAGCGTTCAGTGACCTCACAAGTTTGGTCCCATAGAACTTACCACAAATTTAAAATCTGATCGCGTTATTTACTTACTGCATTAGAAATATCAATTTACATTATCTAAGACATCGGGAAAACAGATCATAAACATCAAAACACTACAACTATGTTCTTTCACGTCGACAGGTCTTGTACTTCCTTATGAAGAAATAAAAAGCACAGCGGTACGACACTGCATGGGAGCACGTGGTAGAGTATGCAGTGCTGTTCGTGGTTATCAGCCATCCTGTTAAGAAGCATTGCCTTTGCCTGCCTTTTGTAATACCCAAGGGACCATCGTAAATCTCAGTGACTTCAGTGTAATTATTGTCTTTGAATAAAGTGTCATTTCTGTTCGTCTCGTGGTACATTTCTTTCAGTCACCTTTTGTACTATACTGCAGTAGTTATTTCTATGTATGGTCCGAGTATGATCGAGCTATGTTTCTTGGCAGTGGAACATCATACAAATGTTGCTTTTTTCCTTACGTTTTGCGCACCACTGTGTATAGGAAAGCAGCGAACCCAGAATATATCACTGGGGCACATCCCTGTTCATATGATCCCAATCAGATTCAAATAACTTCCCTAATAGCTAATGCTACAACCTAATGCTAATGCTACAACCTTTATTCAAATGGAGTAAAGTGGCGTTCGCCTTCTATCACCTACTATTGTATCTGTGTGTTGTAGATTTCCGTGTATTAACTGTTTATGTATGTAAGGCAGAAATTTCGGAATCAGACGGATATTCACCTGATAGTGTCAGTTAAACCGCTCAAAATACTTTCCCAAAATGGCTGGGTTAATAGATTACTGACCAGTACTCTGGAACCCACTTTAAATACGAATTTATTTATCTCTGAATCTCGGAAATTAACTATCTAAGCGTTACATTATATAAGCGTTTCAATAATAATACGCTAAACTCCCACTAATCCAACCCTCAGTGGTCAGGCCTCTCAGTAATCCGGACCACATCAGTGATGGTTCACAACAATGGATTGTCGTGCGCAGCAATGTTGTTAGTGAGTTACGATTTTGAACAATACTATGGCAATCTTCACAGTTCAGTATCATGTGTTCTAAAAGGTAACACTATACGCTAGACCTCAAGCAGAAACTCGAAATTTTAGATAAAATGAACCGAAGTTCTTCGCAGAAAGCCATTGCTGCGGAGTGCAAATTTGGACTAGCAGCTATTTATAACACCATAAAGAAAGATGTTATTCTGCAGTACGCAACCTTAATCGATAGTGAATTGGGAAAAAGGAAGGTTATGTGAAAGAATGAGAATGAAGTACTGGACGTAATTGTTTATAGATGGTTCATACAACACCTCTGTAAACAAATTCCAATTAGTGGCTCGATAATAAAGGAAAGAGCAGCTGCATTTAACAAACAATTTGGCATTTTGCTATCAAACTGGAACAACCGACATTGTGGTCAGCAGCTGACGGTCACCGGAGAAAATCGCTCAGCTAACGAAAAAGAATGGAAGTGAGTTTGTAAACAAGAAACGAAAGATAACACAGGGACAATATTTAACTGATGTCGCCTTGTACAGTGCCGATAAAACCGGACTCTTTTAAAAGGTGATTCCTTCAGATACTTTAGCTGCCAAGAACGAGAATGAAGCTCGTCGGTTCAAGCAAACGGAAGTCATAAACGGATGTTGTGATTGGAAATCACAACATCCGCAGCGACACTGTGACATAAATACACTACCAGTGCAATATTGCTAAGAGGAGAAAGCGTGGATAGATAGAGAAATATTCTCTAGGTGGTTTCACGAAATATTTGTACTAGCAGTGAGGAACGAGCTGAAGAAAAAACAAAATAAAGGAAATCCTTATTATTGATAATGCTCCGAGTCATCGTTCTGACGTGACTTTGAAGTCCGTTGGTATACAAGTACTTCCACTTAATGTGACAGCCATTTTCAGCCTATGGATCAGGGAATTTTTGAATATATTAAGCGTCATAATCGAAATGCACTTGTCGTCTCTTTGCTGAACGAATGTGACGACGACTCTGTCAAGACCATGACGAAGGTGTGGAAAGCAATCAGCTTCCGTGATGTTATTTTCCAAGCAGCCGATAAAGTGGAAAGCGCTACCGTAACGAAGAGATGGAGATAAGTGTGGCCATCATAAATGCAGAGTTCGATCCGGCACTGAGCGACAGCAATGAGTCAGTCAATTCGGAATCACCAATTGCTGATAGGTTTGTACACTTACATGTTCCACAACTTTCCAGGAGGAAGAGAAATTGACGATGAAGACGTTTCTAAGTGGCTGAATGACGAAAACTGTGAGACAGACCAAACTTTAACAGATGGAGAAACAATCAAAAGCGTGCAAGGAAGTAACACAGAGATGAAGAAGACATAGGAGGAGAGAGCATGAAGATTTCTCACATTGCTGTTGCTGAATCTGAAGATGTCTTTCTGGAATACATTATGCAACAACCAGATACAAGCAGTACAGATGTAATACTTACAAAGCGGTTGCGTGATAATGCATGGCGCCATTACGTATCATCATTGCGACAGTTAAAAATCTGGACATGTTTCATAGTGAGTGATACTACTATATAATTATGTACACATTCAAGAACAAAGTTTTCTTTGAAAATCAATGTATCTTTGGGTTTAGTAAAGCATATCTCCTACGTTTTTAAAATTGTATATTTGGGTTTAATAAAATGTAGTCCCTTTTTTAAAATAAATTTCAGACACTGAGTAATTCGGCATTTACACTAATCCGGCACAGATATGCGCAAGGAGTAGCCGGATTAGCGAGAGTGTAGTGTAGTGGTAATGATAAGAATAATAATAATGATTATAGAGTTCACTGATATCTGACTATGAGTCTATAAAGAATACTTAAGTAGGCTTCGATGAAACAGAGTCAATGTTTCAACGCGCGAAAACTTAAGCGAGCATCGTTCGGCGCAACGTAACGCTGGAACGCTGTTTGCAGCAACGTGTGGTCATTTTAGTTTTGTTGCATGGACGCCAGGAAGATACAGACCTCTATAAAAGCCCTCTCAACCTCAAGGTGAGCAACGTGCCGAATGATGTGAAGGAGTGTTGAGGAGAAACTGTTGCTAGCGTGCAGAGTCTCGCTCACGTGTAGCTCCTTAGTTATAATAGGCTTACTTAGGCGTTTGACTGATTAATTTTGCTCTAACTGATGAAGTAATCGCCATAGGCAATATAAATACAAGAAAATAACTCCTGGAACTCAGACTACAAACAATCTCAAGTGCATTGTCCGTTGTAATGAATCATACTTGTAATAATGTTGCAGAATTTTAAAGATTAATGTGGGTTCATGTGAGAGGATGTTTACATTTTATATACATAGAAGACAAGGGGAGGCACGAGAGCTTTTTAATAAGTATAACACAGGTAAAAAAAATTTGCCAGGAGATTAAATGACACTTTTGGGGAAAGTCTAATCTGCTTGTAACTACGTGAATGATTCATTTACTTTGATGTAGTCATTGAACTTTAAATCAAGAAAAGCATTTTGTATGTACAGTCTCTCAGTCTCTGTTGGGTAACATCTGGACGCTTGAGTATAGCACTCTAAGTAGTTTGCTTATTTAGTCACACATACACTCCTGGAAATTGAAATAAGAACACCGTGAATTCATTGTCCCAGGAAGGGGAAACTTTATTGACATATTCCTGGGGTCAGATACATCACATGATCACACTGACAGAACCACAGGCACAGAGACACAGGCAACAGAGCATGCACAATGTCGGCACTAGTTCAATGTATATCCACCTTTCGCAGCAATGCAGGCTGCTATTCTGCCATGGAAACGATCGTAGAGATGCTGGATGTAGTCCTGTGGAACGGCTTGCCATGCCATTTCCACCTGGCGCCTCAGTTGGACCAGCGTTCGTGCTGGACCTGCAGACCGCGTGAGACTACGCTTCATCCAGTCCCAAACATGCTCAGTGGGGGACAGATCCGGAGATCTTGCTGGCCAGGGTAGTTGACTTACACCTTCTAGAGCACGTTGGGTGGCACGGAATACATGCGGACGTGCATTGTCCTGTTGGAACAGCAAGTTTCCTTGCCGGTCTAGGAATGGTAGAACGATGGGTTCGATGACGGTTTGGATGTACCGTGCACTATTCAGTGTCCCCTCGACGATCACCAGAGGTGTACGGCCAGTGTAGGAGATCGCTCCCCACACCATGATGCCGGGTGTTGGACCTGTGTGCCTCGGTCATATGCAGTCCTGATTGTGGCGCTCACCTGCACGGCGCCAAACACGCATACGACCATCACTGGCACCAAGGCAGTAGCGACTCTCATCGCTGAAGACGACACGTCTCTATTCGTCCCTCCACTCACGCCTGTCGCGACACCACTGGAGGCGGGCTGCACGATGTTGGGGCGTGAGCGGAAGACGGCGTAACGGTGTGCGGGACCGTAGCCCAGCTTCATGGAGACGGTTGCGAATGGTCCTCGCCGATACCCCAGGAGCAACAGTGTCCCTAATTTGCTGGGAAGTGGCGGTGCGGTCCCCTACGGCACTACGTAGGATCCTACGGTCTTGGCGTGCATCCGTGCGTCACTGCGGTCCGGTCCCAGAAAGACGGGCACGTGCACCTTCCGCCGACCACTGGCGACAACATCGATGTACTGTGGAGACCTCACGCCCCACGTGTTGAGCAATTCGGCGGTACGTCCACCCGGCCTCCCGCATGCCCACTATACGCCCTCGCTCAAAGTCCGTCAACAGCACATAGGGTTCACGTCCACGCTGTCGCGGCATGCTACCAGTGTTAAAGACTGCGATGGAGCTCCGTATGCCACGGCAAACTGGCTGACACTGACGGCGGCGGTGCACAAATGCTGCGCAGCTAGCGCCATTCGACGGCCAACACCGCGGTTCCTGGTGTGTCCGCTGTGCCGTGCGTGTGATCATTGCTTGTACAGCCCTCTCGCAGTGTCCGGAGCAAGTATGGTGGGGCTGACACACCGGTGTCAATGTGTTCTTTTTTCCATTTCTAGGAGTGTAGTTCTATATGATTAGATGACGGCTGCTTCAGCTAACAGAGTTGTACCTGACGGAACCTGCAAACTCTTTGAGGCTCAAATTTATACAAATCACGTTACATGATCGTTAAGGAAGCTGCCTCAACTTAAAAATGTTTGATTTTGTCTGATGAGTCGTCTGGTTTTATCGCCTTTGTTGGTATGATATGTTGTACACTACCTGACGAAAACGTGAGTCACCCAGAAGGGGAGAAACAAACGAAACGAAATTTTACGTACTGTGAGAGCATGTGATGTTCTTTCAGTGATGAAAAAATCGAGTCAGTTTATAAATAAATTGTCGGTATGAGTCCAGTTACCATTATGACGCTGTAACCGCTTCGGCTTGTGTGTGTGTGTCATTCGGCTGAGAACGTTGTCACAAAGCTGTTGTATTCGCTCATGAGGCATGCTGGTCAGCAACTGTTGCAACTAGTCCTTGATACGGTGCATAGTAGCACTGGTACGGAGCTGACGTCCAAGCTGGTCTCGAGCATGTTCTATCGGGGCAGATCTGGGGATTAAAATGGCCACAAGAGTAACCCATTATCACGCGAACAGTTCATTGAGACGCGTGCCATAAATGGACGCGCATTGTCTTGTTGAAGAATGGCACCACGATACTCTCACATGAGAACGCAAGATGTCTGCGGCATACAGCTGTGGCATCAGAATTCCCTCCATCACTACCAGCTGAGACCTTAAGGTAGCCGGCCGCTGGTGGCCGAGCGGTTCTGGCGCTACAGTCTGGAACCGCGCGACCGCCACGGTCGCAGGTTCGAATCCTGCCTCGGGCATGGATGTGTGTGTTGTCCTTAGGTTAGTTAGGTTTAAGTAGTTCTAAGTTCTAGGGGACTTATGACCTCAGCAGTTGAGTCCCATAGTGCTCAGAGCCATTTGAACCATTTGAACCTTAAGGTATGCCTGATGGTTCCCCACACCACGAACCCAGGAGTAACACCACTGTCCCTCTCCAAAACAATGGAAGAGTGCAACCACTCCCCAGGTCGCCACCATCCTCACTGGAGATGGTAATCCAGGGTAGAGTAGAGCAATGTGACGCCATTCATCAGCCATTCCGTGGTTTCCGGTAACGGTACCACTTCAAACACAGCTATTTGAGTTGTGATGTTCATGGCAGCCAATTCACAGGGTGGCACTTCCCCAGTGCGGCTGCTGCTAGTCTCCAGCCAATGTTGCGGGATGACACTGAATGTTCCAAGAAATCCGTTACTTCCCCTTGTATAGCAGGTGCAGATGTGGAGGAGTTACATTGTGATTCGTGCACAACACAGCGATCCTCCCTTGTGGTGATCAGACGTGGTCGACCTGAACTTTGGCGACAAGTATGCCTGGCCTCCCGTTCCCATGGAGACCAACATCAAGCCACTGTCACATACGAATGGCCCAGAAATCTGGATAGTGCACGATTCGACCAGCTGGCCACACAGAGACCCACGGTGGACACCTCTTTAAAAATAAAAAAAAATAAAAAATCCGGTGCTGATAACGCTGTCTCACACGACTAAGCGGCATCTTCACATTAATCACTCAATATCTGACGCCGTTCACGCCTTTATATATTCTATCAGGCCTGGTAACAACACTGATGCTGTTTGGTCTCCGTCCTACCTGGCACAGAGAAGTGCAGTTCTGAACGGTAAAATACCTGCCGACGATACGTACTTGTACAAAGTTACGTTGACATCCGACAATGTTTTCAGGGTCCTTCACTTTTCTTTTCAGGCAGTGCAATATAAGTGAGCTTATTTTATTCATTTTGTGAATTGTCTTATAATTATTTTACGGGTTTTTTCGGAATTAAGCGTGGGTTCCCGAAATGCATCGTTCCATTTTATAACGTTAATATCGTTGACATACGTTAATTTTGATGATGGCTCAAATAACTTTTAAAATTTCAAAACTTAAAAGGGATTGAGGAGGAATATGGAAGAACTGATTTTCCTGACACAATTTTCTCATGTTCTAGTTTGTACGTAACTTAGTTCACTCCTAACTTACGGTTCGTCGCGGAGATCTATAGGCAGCTGCTGAAAACAACGTGTCGCCAGGGAAAGATGATAGATCATATCATATTTCTTGGAGTAAAGACTAACAGTGATCACACTGTTAAACTTCCATATACATACCTCTTCTGAAGAACATGGACAAGTGAGATACAGTAGGGCACGCAGCCAATCAGCTGCGGTGTGTTCAAGATGGCTGAAATCCTCGCTATGTTCTTCGGACGATACCTGCGCAGGACATGCACCACGGTAAAGTGCGTAGTCGAATGAAATGGCTCTGAGTACTATGGGACTTAACATCTGAGGTCATCAGTCCCCTAGAACTTAGAACTGTTAAAACCTAACTAACCTAAATACATCACACACATCCATGCCCGCGGCAGGATTCGAACCTGCGACAGTAGCGGTTGCACGGTTCCAGACTTATACGCCTAGAACCGCTCGGTCACACCAGCCGGCTGTACGTTGTCGCCTAGAATCATTTTGAAAGGAAAATACAATATTATCGGATACATCTAGCCCGGTACCAAAACCCGTGATCCCTACAGGTGCAAGTTCTCAACTTGTGAACCACTCTCCGAACATATAACCATCGCTACTGGCCTGCAGCACGGCGAAAACATATTCACGGTACATACGCCATAAAACAACGGGCTGTTCCAGTGAGAAGAGCGAAAACCGTAATTCGTTCAAAAAATAGCTCTGAGCACTATGGAACTTAACTTTTGAGGTCATCAGTCCCCTAGAACTTAGAACTACTTAAACCTAATTAACCTAAGGACATCACACACAATCATGCCCGAGGCAGGATTCGAAACTGCGACCGTAGCGGTCGCGCGGTTCCAAACTGTAGCACGTAGAACCGCTCGGACACTCCGGCCGGCCCGTAATTCGTGCTGCAGTCATGCAGGAATGGTTCCTTTGAAAAGTACACGACAGATTTCTTCCCCATGCTTGTGCAAATCTGAATTTATGCTTCCTCTCCACTGCACTCGTGGTCGAACGAGACGTTAGACCTTAATCTGTCATTATTCTCTCCTTATTTTCTTCATTAGCCTATCAGGCATCAGGTGACTCTGCTCTGCTATGTACCGGCGTGTGAGACATGCGATGACGCTGTGGACATTTGCTGGAATAGACTTAACGTACCATTGTGCAGTCTGTAGTCATAGGGGAGCTATCCCTATATCTACTGTAATGTTTGAATGAGAGAGTGTACACTACATATTCATCGGGCAGTTGTCATAATGATGGCAACTTGTAACAGGCACCAGGAAATATCATCAGTTATGCCATCAGTAACATTCCTGTAAGAGGCAAGAAATTTACACTAGCACTTTTGAGGCACTGTGGTACATATTAAGCACTAGTAGACAACATGTCATTATTACTGCTAGTTGAACAGAAGCGTGTGTTCTAGCAGTTACTACTCAACTTTATACAAATAGTATTACACTGGCTTCTACCACAAAACGTCAGCACGGTGGGGTTTGTATAACAAAACCTGAACTCTGTGTGTACATTGACACTATTCACATCATATGTCACTTTTCTGTATCCCAGTCACGAACGCAGTAAAAAAGAGCCACCCTGCACAGTTTTATTCAGTGAGCTTCTGCGCCATGAAGTCTACCGAATGTTTGCTGTAGGATACGCTGAACCCACTGCCTGCCGTGACCTTTTGTTATGACCCAAAATTATGCCAATAAAAGATTTTCCTAGGTCTATAATAATGACGACATACTGAAACGTCCCCTTTGAACAATTATACAAGACTGTGCTTAAGCTGACACACAATATTTTTTAGCGCAAAGCAATCTGACTTTCAGTAATCCCTAAAAAAGAATGGCCCTGACTAACATTAACCTATACGTTTCACAAATCACTTACCTCACAAAAATCTTCGTTACTCAAGCTACTGCAATACAGCGAGCGCCACTACTGCCAGCTAAATAAAAGATTCAAACTACGGAAGTCACTAACTACTGAGGCACAGTTAGCAAATGAAAGATTTTAATAGAGAACAAACAATGTATTTACCTTAATAGTCATAATATATATATCAGTTCATGACACCAATTCTTACAAATTTCAAAACTCCGCCATCTCTCTCCCCGCGTCCACCACTGCTGGCGGCTCACCTCCAACTGCGCAACGCTACGCGCTGTTAATATCCAGCTGCCAAACACTTCAATGGCGAGTATTACAACAATTCCAACCAGCCACTGACTGCACACAGCACAGCCAGTGATTTTTCATACAGAGCGCTACGTGGCGTTACCAGTAAAAAAACCTAAACAGCCTACTTACAATACTTTAGTTGCAGCAGCTCTCAAACTTTCTATCTGTGCTACCAATTTTGTGACTGAAGCACAATCTTCAGAGACTCCCAAACTATTCTCCATTGAGCTACGACGAATCCTTCCAGTTATCGATCGTGTAAGGGTTGTCACAGGCGAATGCTTATTGGCTTGTCACCTGTTGCTAGCAGACCGCTGTGGCCGAGCGGTTCTAGGCGGTTCACTCCGGAACAGCTCGACCGCTACGGTCGCAGGTTAGAATCCTGCCTCGGGCATGGACGTGTGTGATGTCCTTAGGTTAGTTAGGTTTAAGTAGTTCTAAGTTCTAGGGGACTGATGACCTCAGATGTTACGTCCCATAGTGCTCAGAGCCATTAGATCCATTTGAACATGTTGCTGCTGTGTTGTACAATGATTCGTAGCGAACGTCAAGTGTTCACATGACCGAATTCACTAGTTGGTGAAAAAGTCATAATTAAGTGATCACTCACTGTGTATCTCTAATCAGAAGCTGAGGCATTTGAAGTGCTCTAGGTTCACAGCAATTTGAAGTTATGATGGCAGCTACAGCAAGAATAGCCCTTTCTAGCCTATGTACCGATGCCGATAAATGGCAAATCTAGTGGCAAGTGTTGATGCTGTTATCCAAACTCCGTAGTCGATAGCATTCTGTGTAGTCGTCCAATCCACAATATGGCATATTTTCCGAATCTTCTGCAGCTAGTCAAATCATCTGGCCATACAGTGTAACTCTCTTTGGGACATTAAATGTATAAGGGGCGATCAAAAATTTCCGTTAGAATGCGTTGCTGCAGCGTATACGCAACGTACCGCGTCTCCGACTCGGATATATAAGAACCGACAGGTACGCAAGGGATCAGGATGTCATTCGTGTGTTTCCGACGTGTTTGCGGTAAATGCAGAAACGTGCACTATGGTGACGTTATTACCAGATGCGTCCAAACAGGACCAACGTGCTGTTATTCTTTTCTTGGCTGCCAAAAAACAACTACCGGTAGGACAGCCATCGGGGAATCAAAACTGTGTATGGGAGCATGTCTGTCGAAAATCGCCGTTGTGGAATGGTGTGCTAAGTTCTGCGACGAAGAGTATTGCTGCTTCATCATAACGCGCGTCTACATATCGCAAACATCATTACGCAGAAGTTACGCCAGTTCATGTAGGAGACACTCAAGCACCCACGATATAGACCTGATCTCTACCCAAACGATAGTCCGCCTTCGGACACATAAAAAAGGCCTTGAAGGGCCGACGATTTCTGTCGAACGAGGATGTGCAGCAGGCACTTACGGACTTCTTCATGCAGCAGAACACGGTGTTTACCAAACGTGCAACTTCAACTTGTTGATTCGGTGTTTGCCTCGGTGTTCACGCTGATTTTGTGTGATTGGCACACCGATTCTGGATTGTACGGCCTTCGAACAGAAACTTCTTGATCGTACATTAAAGTATAAATTTAGGTCTTTAACCGTGGAAGCGTATGTACCCTGTATTATTCACGGCTTAATATTAGTTTTACATTTATGTAGTAAAGTGCATGCTCTTAAACAATTAAACTCATGCTCATAAATGAAGGAAAATGCTGATCATAAATTAAGGATAATGCTCATACATGGTGAAACAACGCTCTGGTGGGCGGTTCGTGTGTTTAAATCACCTCAGGGTATGACCATGCGGTGCATTTGACCTGCGGTCGTCGCACGGTGGCGCTGGCAGCAGTCCACATACGCAGATGTGTGTTGGTGCATGTCAGAGTACGGTGCAGCAAGTACGTGTGCAGATGTTTTCAGACGTGCTAATGGTGACTATGTGTTGAAAATGGCTCACATATTGATGACGTTATGACGGGTAGAATACTAGGGCGACTGGAGGCTGGTCAAATACAGCAGGTCGTAGCACGGGGCCTCCGTGTGCCACAAAGTGTGATTTCAAGATTATGACAACGATTCCAGTAGACAGCACACGTGTCCAGGCTCTACAGTACGGGACGTCCACAGTGTACAACACCGCAAGAAGACCGATATATCAGCATCAGCGCCCGCAGACAGCCACGGAGTACTGCAGGTAGCCTTGCTCGGGACCTTACCGCAGCCACTGGAACAGTTGTCTCCAGACACAAAGTCTGCAGACGACTGAACAGACGTGATTTATTCGTCCGGAGACCTACAAGGTGGTCCCAAGTTATGTTCACGGACGAGTCCAGGTATAGTCTGAACAGTGATTCTCGGCGGATTTTCATTTGGCGTGAACCAGGAACCAGATACCAACCCCTTAATGTCCCTGAAAGACACCTGTATGGAGGTTGTAGTTTGATAGTGTGGGGTGGGATTATGATTGGTGCACGTACATCCCTGGATGCCTTTGACAGAGGAACTTTAACAGGTAAGGTGTATCGGGACTTCATTTTGCATCAGTATGTCCACCTTTTCAGGGAGGAGTACCTTGAAACAGAAGATATCAGGCGAATGGAGTGGCCTGCCTGTTCTACAGGCCTAAACCCCATCGAGCACGTCTGGGATGCTCTCGGTCGACGTATCGCTGCACGTCTTCAAACCCCTAGACACTTCAGGAGCTCCAACAGGCACTGGTGCAAGAATTGGAGGCTATACCCCAGCAGCTGCTCGACCACCTGATCCAGAGTATGCCAACCCGTTGTGTGGCCTGTGTACGTGTGCATGGTGGTCATATCCCATATTGATGTCGGGGTACATGCGCAGGAAACAGTGGCATTTTGTAGCACATGCGTTTCGGGACGGTTTTCTCAACTTATCACCATTACCGCGGACTTACAGATCTGTGTCGTGTGTGTTCCCTATGTGTGTATGCTATTAGCGCCAGTTTTGTGTAGTGCAAGTGCCACGTTGTGTGGCACCACATTGTGCAGTTATTCTTCATTTATGAGTATGAGTGTATTTACTAAATTTTAACAAAGTGTCATTGTTTCTGTCTAGTTACAGCAACTGGTGTAAGTAGAGGAGTATCTGTGGCTATTTCAAAGTGCATTATTCAGAGTGCATTACGATCCTAAAGTCACTAGTATAAACACATCCTAAGTCAGTGTAAATCAGCTGGATACTGATGGAAACAGGCGAGGTGAGCAGTTATTCCGCAAGGGAAAAATGCGATCGTGTGTATGTGCTATACAGACACAGAGCTGAAAGATTATACGTTGTTGTAAGCGGACGGAACGTGGTAGCCTTAGGACGTGTTATTTATATATATTTTTGCCTGACAATGACACTATTCGAAGCAAGTTTTAAGTGTAATATTGCGAGTTTACAATCCCAGCTGGCTTTTGGTCTCGCAAGGGAGACTAATAAAGGGACGAGATGGACGTTCTCATGCGTGGTCAGCACTGAATACCAAGGTGGGAGGCCCTAGGTAAAGGCTGCGATATCCTGAAAAGGGCTGGAGTACGCGCCAAATGCGGATGCGTTGTCCAACTGCCAAAAGTGTAACTTTGCCGCCACAGAATATTATTTGCAAATATCGTACGAAGAAGTACAAACATGGAACCCAGTATAGCTACGTAATGAAAGAGGCTACCAAATCGTGCATCTTGACGTCACAAATTGAATGCAGCGTTGAATGACGCAAACTCTAGTTTTTGACTGACACTGTTTTTTTTAAACAATGTTCGAACAAACACTTTAAATTGTAGAAGTGGTAAATCAGTGTGGCCACCGCTCATAAACAATATGACAAGCTGTAGCTGAACTGTACAGTAATCACATACTAACATAGTTTGTCTGGAACTTAACTGGATCCAGAGTAGCGATAATTTTGTTTACCACTGCTCAGTTAATTTGACCAGAGCAGAATGTGCTCCAGAGTAATACATATCATGACGTCATAATGTTTTGTACTATGTTAGTCGATAACACTATTAATGCACCTGCAGGTAGGGGACGATTCTATCGCGTATCCTAAATTTTTATCGTGATATTTCAAGAGGACACGCTGAACCACTTGACAGTTTATGAACTGCTCTCTTGAAATCATTTTCCTTAGTCAACACTATGCTTGTTTATCGTAAAGTCACTCTTTGTTTCCGGTAACGGCCTCGGGAGGCCATGTGCAATAATATCCTTATGGGGTAGTACCTGTATTCTTTTCCTACATGTATTTGTTTTTGGATATGTAAGATATTTACTTGCATGATTAAGTATTATGTTATTTGATTAAAATACACCACCAATTAAATGGGCTCTGTAACTCAAACATGTTGTGTGTCACTTAAAAAGAACAGACATCTGTCTAGTATTTTGTTATTATACTCTTGTGCTAATACAAATACTGCCGCGAACTGTGCTGCATGCATTGTGGCACAATTATTCGTCATTTAGTATTTATAAGTTCTGGAAGGTTCTAGAAATTTTTTATTTCTGTCCACTCCGGAATGTTAGATTTTTTTTTATAAATAGCTGCACTCTCCGTCAAGGAGTTCAGTTCTGCTCTGGCTGTACGTTGGCGTTCGTAATAAACGTACTTCCAGCGCTATGTTTTGTACTTTATCGATGAACTGCCCTTCGGATTTGGACTGTTTCTGGTATGACCTGACAATATTTGCTTGTATTTCGTTATTTCAAATCTTGTGTATGACACCGTAAAATAGATTCGTTAATATTCACTGTAATTTGTAGGCTTGAATAGTTTGTTAAGGTCAGAAAATGCATGAAGAGACACTCAATTCAATATGTCTTTTTGTAAGAAGTTCAATGTATAGCAAATATGGTCTTTTAAATCATTTTTTTGTGACAAGTCATGAACATGATTAGTGTGGTTTGGTTGCCGAGGTGTTGCGTCTCGTGGTCTTTCGCGGTCAGACGTCCTTGGGAAGTGCTGGAGTTGAGTATGGGTAGCGTTCTGTGAAGAGCTGAACCGTTTTCTGGACGGGAGCACGGCCACACTCAACAGTTTGAAATATTACGGGTGATAGAAGTCAAGCAGCACGTGGGGACTTGGACAATTTCTCCCGGGTAATGTATGCTTCCTCAACTGGAGGAATTTAATATGGCGGAAGTGTTAGTTTATTTTATGGTGAACTTCAGTGAACATTTAAACAGGACCACTGACTAATGTTTACCGTAATGCATACAAGTTTTCCAGAAATGTTTAGATAAACTACGAGGGACTGTACAGTGTGTCTTGAGCAACAAATCAAGGATGGGAACCCATGTCCGGAGATGTCATACTACAACACTACAAAGCGTCGAAACTATACGCGCCGGCTCCTACCATTAGGCCACTCCTCCGGTAGCAAACATTACCTCGTACGCTGACAGACTGTAGGCGAAACATCTCGCGTTGTTGTTTGTTATTCAGTGATAGCGACTGATTGCCACGATCGCCAGTGGAGAAGATGGAGCTAGCTGCTGCGAGGAAATGCATTGTCTGCTATGAATGCGACGCTCTGTTGCCTCGATGGATGACTGTTTCGGACACAGGTTGCGATCAGCAGTTCAGTTTTCTAAACTGCCCTCTGAAATGATCAATGTTTTCCGCTATACAGAAAAAAAAGCTCCATATGGGAGCCTGTGTCTGAAACCGTCATCCACCAAGGCAACAGAGCATCGCATTCAAATGAGACACGGCCTGTCTATGCAGCAGCTGTCTCCATCTTCTCCATTGGCGATCGTGGCAATCAGTCGTGATCCCTGAATAACAAACAACATCGCGAGAGGTTCCGCCTACGGTCCATTACGGCACAATGTCATGTTTGCTGCTGAAGGGGTAGGCTAGTGGCAGGCACTGGCGCCTATAACTTCGTCGCTTTGAAGCGTCATTGGATGACGTTTCCTGATATGGGTTCCCATCGTCGATTTGTTTCACAAGACGCTATACAATCCCTCGAATTTTGTCACAACATCACTAGGACACTCTGTGGTTGAGACTTGGCCATTTTCTTTTACTACCGAGTTAGCTGAGTTAAATGTGGGATCTGCAAATTATTACTAGCTACTCATGCAATCTTAACTTCTCTTAGCTATGATTTTAATTTTTTTACTTAAGATGAAAACCAAAATACATTTAATAATTTTGTGTCAAGCAATCATCTTCTTTGTGTTTTTATTGAAAATACAGTATTCAGCCTTCAACTTAGCTTCGTCACTCTGTCGACCACATTATTTAGTATTTTGGTTTCTCTCATTTTCTGACTTTATTTAACTTGGTTCTCTATTTATTTATTATTGCAGTATATGGTAAACTTAATGTGATTAATGCTTACCTGGGAAAATCTATCATAGATATCTGGGGCGGTTATTAGAGCAGAAGCGCAGCGATGGAATCTCACTGTCAGTGGTAGACTCTTTTAACCCTACCGAGCGAGGTAGCGCAGTGGTTGCAACTGAGTACCATTCGAAATTACGATTCTAACCAGCGGCCGGCCATCCTGATTACGGTTTCCCGTGATTTCCCTAAATCACTTCAGGCAAATGCCGTGATGATTAATCTGAAACCTGCCTGATTCCTTCTTCAGCCTCCCTTAATCCGTGTGCTCTGTCTCTAACGTTCTCGTTGTCACCGGGACGTTCCACTCTAATCTTCCTTCTTCCTTTTGTTTTAACCCTATCACTACCATTTGTAAATATGTGCCCCACAATAGGTAATCATTGTTTTGTAAGACGACTGAGATAAAACCACAAGATGTACTGAAAAAGGACACACATCAGTGGACAGAGCACACTTCAAGTTTAGATTCGTGATGCGCGCTGAGGTGGGTCAGGCGTGTCAGAACAGACAGACAAATCATCAGCCCCGTATTGTCACATCGAATTAGATCACTCCTGCAGATAGTTAATCGATCGAACAGATTTGCAAAGCTGGCTCCCGTCGCGTCTTCTAGACATCCGTGTCAACAAATTAAACGACGTATTGACTTCTGCTACTTCACAAATGTGCACGAAATGATAATGTCTAATGTGAGGTAAAAGCTTGGCGAAATGTTCTGTTCACTAATGTATGTCTATTTGCTGTATATTCTGTGTTTTTAGTGCAGTCGTCTTCTGAAACTCTTGGGATACTTATGAAGAACCGTGTGTATTTCAACGCTCCCAATTTTGGAAAACAACATGATGGGAAATATTTCTTTCAGATTGTTACTTCTGGCTAGAACGTCAATTAAAATAACCATACATTAATGTGTTTGACTTAAAAATGGCGGTGAAAAGGTTAATCTTTTATTCGGCTAGTTTCAGTCATTTTCTTTCTTAAATAAATATTTACAAACTTAATTTGGTATATTTGGTACTTGTATATGGATGAGCATAAAAATGAGAGAGAAGGTACTAGATTCATTAGTACCACGCAGAATAAAGAATTTTATAGTTGCCTATTGATTTAACCGCAGTAGTCTTACAGTATATTGCTAAAAATTTAATGAAAAGTTGTAGGCACCTTTACCGAGAATGTATCCATCTATTCATCAATCCAGCCATCCATCCATCTTACGACAGTGAAGTCTGCCGCAGAGCATGATCACAAACACACACACACACACACACACACACACACACACACACACACACACACACACACAGCTTAAATACCTTCCACTGACGTGCTCTTGGCATTTCTCTTATTAAGAGAAATAACTTATCCTCTACTTATAGTTTAGGCCACGGCCTTGCCGCATTGGATACACCGATTCCCGTAAAATCAACGAAGCTAAGCATTGTCGGGCATGGTCGGCACTTGGATGGGTGACCATCCAGGCCGCCATGTGCTGTTGCCATTTTTCGGGGTGCACTCAGCCTCGTGATGCCAACTGTGGAGCTACTCGACCGAATAATAGCGGCTTCGGTCAAGAATACCATCGTAACGACCGGGAGAGCGGTGTGCTGACCACGCGCCCCTCCTATCCGCATCCTCCTCGGAGGATGACACGGCGGTCGGATTGCCCCGGTAGGCCACTCGTGGCCTGAAGACGCAGTGCTTTTTTTTTTCTACCTATGGCTCATAAGTGGTTAAGTTACCCTATATCCCTCAAGTTCGATGAACAAGGCAATAAGGAGGTGGGTGGGAACATTTTGCTTCTACTGCTGTTAGTGGGGGTGGTGGCAGAAGTCTTTAGTTTTGGACCGTCAATAGCGCGGTCATGACAGAAGATATTTTCGAACGAGACGCAGAAAATACACGTTTACACTATGTTTCGATGTGAAATGAACGTATTCCAACTAGTTATTATAGTTGCCACTACTTTCTTGCTTGGTGAAACGTTTTTGGATTTTTTTTTTGGAAAAATAAGTGTCGTTTAAGACAGTGACGTTCCAGAAGGGCCATCAGGCAGTACTGTAGTACCCAGAGAGACCCGCAGCGCGTGCTTTCGTGTGTAAGTCAAGACTAGGATAATGGAGGTGACTGTCAAGGCGATCTGATAATATTCACGACTCATCAGAACACGGAGCTTTTCAGATACAGAGAAACTAAATATTACTTAATATTGTCGCGGGCTGTGCTGTATGTAGTGTGACGGTGTGGTTAGCGCCGCTACCTGGCGTGCTGCACGTCGCTAGTTCCAACCCGACGACAAGCAATTATTCGTTGTTTAGTATTTATCATATTCGCAATGTTCTCGAAATTTATTATGTTTGTTATGTTCTCGATATTCGATGTTTGTATAAATAGCAGCCCTCTCCGCTAAAGAGTTCAGTTCTGCTCTCTCTGTACGTTGGTGTTCATAATAAACATGCTTTCAGCACTAAGTGTTATACTTCAATGACGCGCCGCTTTCGGATTTGGGCTTCACTGTGGTTACATCGAGGGCACATTATGCTGCAATGCATACAGAAAAGAATTTTTTTGGCAAATGTGGACGTCTTTTAATGTTGGAAAGATGGGCTTTTAACTACAGGAATGTAAGTTGTCAACAAATAATTCAACTGTCGTGACGAAGGGATTGAAGAGTGCAATCAGATATAAGGAAACACCCAGTGGCACAATTCACCTCTAGGCCTGTTCTATTTCACTGAGAGGTTGCGTTTGACTTTGGTTCGGGAGCATGCGATGAGAGTAAGTGACAACCATTTGCCACACTATATATATCACTTACCACACAATTTTTTATGTTGACTAAGGATGTCTGGTTAGATGTAAGACGTGAAGTGAATGCAAATAAGTAAAGAAATAAAACAGCGCGCTATGAGTAGGATAGCACAATGTAACATTTCATTTTTCTTTCCTGGAACAGTTTATTACTCAGCGAACATGACCAAGTTACTTTCTTTTTTTTTTTTTTTTTTTTAATTCCTCAGACCACCTCTCTTTTACCATTCAGTCGGGCGTACTGTGTTACCTCTTCGTAATTTTCAGAGAACTGGCAACAGCGACATTACACAGTGTATCTGCTTGCACATCTCAACTGAGAGTGAGGTGATCGAGGAATTCTACGTCGATCCGATTGAGTATTGATGCAGAATGTTCTAGGAAAGGTACGAGAATCTAAATCAGGACGTCCCGATCAGGCATACATCTCTAGTCTTATGGCTGCACAGGATGAAAACAAATGGGCTAATACGGAATGCAACAGGGCCGCGTTCCCATTGCTATTCTGCGGTGCCAGTCCCAGGGCGTGACATGAAAGGCACAGGGAGGCGTCATCGGGCCTCCTCCAGACGTCCTGCGCTCTTAACGGAGCTCCTTCCTCGTCTCTCCGCGTGGTTTTACTTCATTCGCTGGAGAGCAAAGGCCTGTCACCACAATCAAATGTTATCTAGTCAGAGACTGAGGCTCATTCGTGAAGGCAGTTGCGAATTCCAAATTCACGTTTGTACAATAACGACGAATTTTGTTCCGTGGTGGATATGGAAGAAGCCAGCCTCTGGTTGGGCTATTAAAATCATACAAGAAGTAGAGAAGGCCTTATTCAAGTCCAGGGTGTTCCTCCCATACGTAGACAATATTTCGTCCAAACTAAACGGAATCCTTAAGAAACATTATGTTAAAAAAATCTTCCAGACACGTGCAAAGACCTGTGGCCTTTTCGACTCCGATAAAGATAATTCAAGGTTTTGGAAGGCTGGAGTCTACAAAATACCATGCCAATGTGACACAACCTAGACTGGTCAAATGGTTCAAATGGCTCTGAGCGCTAGGGGACTTAACTTCTGAGGTCATCAGTCCCCTAGAACTTCGAACTACTTAAACCTAACTAAGAGCATCACACACATCCATGCCCGTGGCAGGATTCGAACCTGCGACCGTAGCAGTCACGCGGTTTCAGACTGAAGCGCCTAGAACCGCTCGGTCACTACGGGCGGCTAGACTGGTCAGAACGCACGCAAAATACAGGAAAGGTGTGTGAAACATGATTATCACACATGCATTTTGCAGCCCATAAGTCAGCCGTAACTGAGCATTGTATCTCCTTGAGTCACTTAACGGATTATTCTGCCACGAAACTCTTGGTAAAGACGAGATATCTCTGGGACTCAGTTATCAAGGAATCTGTGGAAATACGTTTTGACGGACGATCTCATTAATCGTGACACCACCTTTCAACTTTGTAAAGCAAAGGGACCCGGTTAGTTCTCTATCTTCAGACAGATGAAACTGTACGCCTAATGGCAAGTCAGAAGACAGTTTTATTATTTTTAACTAAGAATTTTATATGCGTGACCACGCAATTCGACAGACAGCGTGCATGCAATACCACCGTTACGCATTCACTTGCGAGTCTCGGATGGAGCTACTTTGTATATAGGCGCTGAGCTCGACAGAGGGCATTCATGGGCTACAGCACCGGTTTTCGATATAACATTAGCAATATGCACCAACAATCTCCAGGTTTCCCGCCCAAGTACCTCAAGGAGCAGCGGAAGAAAATCTGATGATGGAGAGAATTAAAGACCGCGCCAAGTCGATGTGCCAACAAACAAAAAGATCGGACAACTCATAAATTCCGCACCTTGGACGTAGGAATGAATTCACCGATGGCTACTTGCGATCAGTGGCTCTGCTAAACAGATAGCAGTGCTGCCCAGAAAGAGGAAAGGTTTGTTCTGACGATAAAATTAGTTCCTAGGAACACAGAATAAAGTAAAGGAAGTCCCCCTCAGTTCTTACCACGCGAGACAGGCAATAGTATAAGGAAAAAAGTAAATTATTATGCAATGATTATCTGAAAGTCCGTCAAGAGAGGTGTTTATTTTAGCCTCCTGCTTGCAAGTTCTTCAGTTGGACGCCACTTCGGCGAATTGTGCTCTCTTAACCTACCCTAGTAATCCTACTGAGGAAAGGAGATCTATAGCTAAATGTCCAGTCCAAACCACGTGTCGTTCCTGGCAAACCCTCACATCATTGAGACGTGAAAGCTAGTGTAAAGGCAGACTGAAAAATTACGGTTTGTGGCCGGGATTCCATCGCGCGATCTACGGGCGTCCAGGCTGGCATTTTACTACTAGTTGAGGAAGTCTGACACCGTCAAGTAACAAGCTCAACCATACGCACTCAGGGAAACTCATCTTGACACAAGCAGCGGACAGCAGTGTAACACGCACCTGAAGATGGCTGAATGGCTGTCACCGGATATATCGCGGCAATGTCGACGGTCGTGGCAGGATGTTGACGTTGTCCGGGTGCAATCCCGGAACTTCACTGAATAAAAGAAACAACTCATTGCACATATCTTTAAACCTAAATACACAACTGGCCATTCAAATTGCTACACCACGAAGATGAAGTGCTACAGACGCGAAATTTAACCGACAGGAAGAAGATATGGTGATATGTAAATGATTAGCTTTTCAGAGCATTCACATGCGTGCATGCTGACATGAGGAAAGTTTCCAACCGATTTCTCATACACAAACAGCAGTTGACCGGCGTTGCCTGGTGAAACGTTGTTGTGATGCCTTGTGTAAGGAGGAGATATGCGTACCATCACGTTTCAGACTTTGATAAAGGTCGGATTGCAGCCTATCGCGATTGCGGTTCATCGTATCGCGACATTGCTGCTCGCGTTGGTCGAGATCCATCACTGTTAGCAGAATATGGAATCGGTGGGTTCAGGAGAGTAATACGGAACGCCGAGCTGGATCCCAACGGCCTCGTATTACTAGTATTCGAGATGACAGGCACCTTATCCGAATGGCTGTAACAGATCGTGCAGCCACGTCTCGATCCCTGAGACAACAGATGGGGACGTTTGCAAGACAACAAACATCTGCACTAACAGTTCGACGACGTTAGCAGCAGCATGGACTATCAGCTCGGAGACCATGGCTGCGGATACCCTTCACGCTGCATCACAGACAGGAGCGCCTGCGATGGTGTACTCATCGACGAACCTGGGTGTACGAATGGCAAAACGTGATTTTTTCGGATGAATCCAAGTTCTGTTTACAGCATCATGATGGTCGCAGCCGCGTTTGGTGACATCGTGGTGAACGCACATTGGAAGCGTGTATACATCGCCATACTGGCGTATCATCCGGCGTGATGGTATGAGGTGCCATTGGTTACACGTCTCGGTCACCTCTTGTTCGCATTGATGGTACTTTGGACAGTGGACGTTACATTTCAGATGTGTTACGACCCGTGGCTCTACCCTTCATTCGATCCCTGCGAAACCCTACATTTCAGCAGGATGTTGTACGACCGCATATTGCAGGTCCTGTACGGGCCTTTCTGGATACAGCACATTCTCCATATCTCTCACCAACTGAAAAGGTGTGGTCAATGGTGGCCGAGCAACTGACTCTTCACAATACGCCAGTCACTACTCTTGATGAACTGTGGTACAGTGTTGAAGCTGCATGGGCAGCTGTACCTGTACACGCCACCCAAGCTCTGTTTGACTCAATGCCCAGGTGTATAAAGGCCGTTATTACGGCCAGAGGTGGTTGTTCTGGGTACTGATTTCTCAGGATCTATGCACCCAAATTGCGTGAAAATGTAATCACATGTCAGTTCTAGTATAATATATTTGTCTAATGAATACCCGTTTATCATCTGCAATTCTTCTTGATGTAGCAATTTTAATGGCCAGTAGTGTACATATTAATGTGAACGAAGGAAGTAGTATGTTATAACACTTGGCGTTATTTCTTGTCGGAGACATTCATTATGCTACCTGTTATTACAAAGGTGTGATTGCCACCACAGGGGTACTCTTCGCTATCCCGGCCGATGCTCCTCTGGCTTGCGGCCGTCACTGACGAAAAGGCTGTTCTCATCGTTAAGTGCAGCTTCGTGCTAGTCAATCTTCAGTTGTATCTACTGCTACACTGTCGGAGGGTAATTTTCTCGGCGATGGAACTTGAAAAACAGCCTGCAGAGCTACATCCGTGTTCGTGGCCCAGCTTATAGTAACCGGTTTCGGTGGGCCTAGGATGACCGGCTTCGGTACCAATATGTAGACGACTTCTTACTTCCAACGTACTGGCCAATTCTTTGGAAAGATTATTCACTCTCCCGCAGATCTGCAATACGCCATAGATGAAATTCGGCCAATTGTATGTACTGTATCCTTTTTTAAGTCGTTCCAGTATGTCAAGAATATGTACCGGGTGATCAAAAAGTCAGTATAAATTTGAAAACTGAATAAAAAAAATGGTTCAAATGGCTCTGAGCACTATGGGACTTAACAGCTGTGGTCATCAGTCCCCTAGAACTTAGAACTACTTAAACCTAACTAACCTAAGGACATCACACACATCCATGCCCGAGGCAGGATTCGAACCTGCGACCGTACTGAGCGCCTTAACCGCGAGACCACCGCGGCCGGCTGAAAATTGAATAAATCACGGAATAATGTAGATAGAGAGGTACAAACTGACATACATGCTTGAAATGACATGGGGTTTTATTAGAACCAAATAAATACAAAAGTTCAAAAAATGTCCGACAGATGGCGCTTCATCTGATCAGAATAGCAATAACTAACATAACAAAGTAAGACAAAGCAAAGATGATGTTCTTTACAGGAAATGCTCAATATGTCCACCATCATTCCTCAACAATAGCTGCAGGCTAGGAATAATGTTGTGAACAGCTCTGTAAAGCATGTCCGGAGTTTGGTGAGGCATTGACGTCGGATGTTGTCTTTCAGCATCCGTAGAGATGTCGCTCGATCACGATACACTTGCGTCTTCAGGTAACCCCGAAGCCAATAATCGCACGGACTGAGGTCTGGGGACCTGGGAGGCCAAGCATGATGAAAGTGGCGGCTGAGTACACGATCATAACAAAACGACGCGCGCAAGAGATCTTTCACGCGTCTTGCAATATGGGGTGGAGCGCCATCGTACGTTCCAGCAGGTGTTTATCAGCCAGGCTGGGGATGATGCGATTCTGTAACATATCGGCATACCTCTCACCCGTCACGGTATCAGGTACAAAACCAGAATCAAGCATTTCCTCGAAGAAAAAAGGTCCGATAACGGTTGATGTAAATCCAACCCTTACCGTAACTTTCTCGCCGTGCAGTGGAGTTTCCACGACAGTTCTAGGATTTTGGTAGCCCAAATTCTGCAGTTATGGGCGTTGACAGACCCTCGGAGCGTGAAATCAGCTTCGTCGGTCCACAACACGTTACTCAACCAATCGTAATCTTCCGCTATCTTTTGAAACGCCCACACCGCAAATGCCCTCCGCTTCACTAAATCTCCGGGTAACAGTTCATGATGCCGATGGATTTTGTACGGATAGCATAGGAGGGTACGCCTAAGTGCCAACCAAACAGTAGTGTATGGAATGCCGCTGCGACGTGCGACTGCACGAGCGCTGACTTCCCCATGCATCGACGAACTCGCTACAGTCTGCATTTCTTCCTGAACTGTCTCAGCAGCATTACGCCTTGTGCTCGGTCGGCCACTACGGGGTCTATCGTCTAAACAACCCGTGGCTTCGAACTTCGAAACCATTCTCGCCACAGCTGCATTTGTCAACGGACCTTTACCCGTTCGAATCACAGTCCTTTGGCGATAGGATCGTAACGCTGAACTAGCACATTCCCCACTCAGATTATACAGCTTCACTAAAAGCGCCTTTAAAGGTAACGTCAACATGCTGCGACAGCTGGCGCATCTGATTCTCTCTCTCATTACAGCTCCTTTTATAAACGATTGTCATGTGCAGTCACTGATGTTTTGCTGTCCAGCGCCATCTGTCGGACATTTTGTGAACTTTGTTTTTTTTTGTTCTAATACAACCCCATGTCATTCCAAGCATGTGTGTCAATTTTTACCTCTCTATCTACATTATTACGTGGTTTATTATGTTTTCAGAATTATACTGACTTTTTGATCATCTACATCTACATCCATACTCCGCAAGCCACCTGACGGTGTGTGGCGGTACTACATCAGGACAATGCTCGAAAAGCAATAGAACGAATTCTTGACAACTCAGATACAGTTGAGCGGGCGGTCTTCCACGACCATTGTTATCTTTAGTACAGTTTACCCTGTGTATGTGACAGTATCATCGTGTTGCTCTATAGACCCTTCATCATGGAGCTGGATTTACAGATATTGGCCACATGCTACAGTGACAGGAATGTTGGTCTGTAGATAATCACGTTTTAACATTCTCGGAAATTGTTTCAGTGACAGTTATATTTTTCATGGCCTTATTATGCTCAGTACGTACTGCCTTTCCTTCCCACAGTAATGAGTTTCGAATAATAGTATTTACTGCCATCTTCTACAGGTTTGGACAAAGTGAAATGGGTGAAAAGTATTTCATCAACTTTAAGATAGGTAACCCAACTTACATAATCTGCCCGAATGCGGCTGATTTAAGTTGGGTTGCCTATCTTAAGGTACATGAAATTTATTCCGGGACAGATTTATTTTGCCCACCTTGTAGCTGCCTACTACTCAATAAATGAGCGAAAAAGAACTGAATACACCGGTGGTACTACCGAATTTTGTTAATAGATGAGTTATATTGTATTTCTGCTCCATTGCGTTATGTGTAGTCCAAGTCCTTGCAACTCCATGTTGGTCAATTATCGTCCTTTTCGTCACGTACATGCATCAGTGTTAGGTAATATCGGACGCTTTTGCGCTCCTTATATCGAATATCATCTGTATTGATTGTTTGTTTCCAGAGGGTTGAACATAATTTTTCATTCCTCATCTGCTGCAGGATGGACTGGGAGAACGTTTCAACATGTCCTACAGTGACATCTCATAATTTTAGAATACTATCACGGCGATCGCGTAGAGGTAGCCTTCATCGTTTCGCGGAAGATCTGATAAACTCAAGGTACCATCGTTTGGGGTGTAATTGGGTACAAAATTCGAGCTTGGCTCTTAGACGTTAGAAATAATCTGAACAGGAACCGCGAAATAAGACAGGTTCTAGAATCCAAAATACCATCCCCCCTCGAAGTGGTTCCACGTATTATGTTTCAGGAGGATAATTCCTGATGAAATGTTTCAAGGATAGTGCAAGTCTTCTATCAAAGCGGCGAACGCCACCGCTTCCCTTGTTTGCTCGTTCAGCTAATTAGCAACCATTGTCGATACCTTGTTAGCTCGCGTACGGAAAGCGTGTAAAGAGATTCTCCAGGAACGTATCCTACCATTGTTTGACTCCATGCCACAACGTTTAGTAGCTATTAGAGAAGTGTATGGAAAACTTACAGCATACTGAATTCTCAGGGCGAAACATCATGTATAGTTCTGCAATCTTTGCCATTTGTCTAAAGTCATGTATCTCATTTGTGATATAATGTCCGCATGTATCTTCCTTGAGGTTGCGGTTTTTAAAAATGTTAATGTATACCACATTCGACCTGGAATTCCACTGACTGGAGTAGAATTGTCCTCAGTGATAGTTCCGCTTCGAACTGAGCCCCGATGACCAGTAAAGACATGTCTGGAGAAGCCCCGGACAGCGGTGGGATACGAACCTGAGTGTCGCTCACTATGCTGCCCGACATTATGTTACCATTTACCTTATAACAGTAATTCTCTTCGCCAAGTTCCCAATTCGTTTGTTGAAAACTGCAACAAAATCAATGCTGCCTTCAGAAGATCTGTTTCGCAACACACATAACTCGTAGCTGACAATATGGCTACAGAAGCATGTATTTCACACTTGTCTCACTAAATGTCAGATAGTATAAGAGGCACGAATTTTATAGCAGTGGTACAAATTAGGGGGCAGAATAGTACAGGTAACTCTCCCCTACTTTCATTTAAAAGAATAAGGGGCACATTTTTGAAAAACACTCTGTGTACTTTTTTCGAATGAAGCCATCAGTCTAAAGACCGATTTGGTGCTAATCTGTCTTGCGCAAGTCTTTTCATATCTTCTGGATCTGACATCCACTTAAAACTGTTTGTTCTATATCAGCGTTTGTTCCTACCAACCATTTGTACTTGCCATGCTTCGCTCCAGTACCGAATTAACATTTCCCCGACGTCTGAGGATATGTCTTATCAACCTGCTCCTTGTATTAGTCAAGTTGTGCCAAAAACTGTTTTCTCCTAACTTAGATTCACTTATAGTGTAAGTAGGGTGTTTAGGTTTTTATGTTGGTAACGCCACGTAGCGCTCTGTATGAAAATCACTGACTGTGCTGTGTGCAGTCTGTGGCTGATTTGTATTGTTGGAATATTTACTATTGTAGTGTTGGGCAGTTGGATGTGAACAGCGCGTAGCGTTGCGCAGTTGAAGGTGAACCGCCAGCAGTGGTGGATGTGGGGAGAGAGATGGCAGAATTTTGAGAGCGTACGATCTGGACGTGTGTTCATCAGAAAGAATAAATTTGTAATACTGTATATCATAAATTGATATATATTTGATGACTTTAGAATATTATTAAGATAAATACATTGTTTGTTCTCTATCAAAATCTTTCATTTGCTAAGTATGCCTATCAGTAGTTAGTGCCTTCAGTAGTTAGAATCTTTTATTTAGCTGGCAGTATTGGCTGTCGCTGTATTGCAGTAGTTCGAGTAACGAAGATTTTTGTGAGGTAAGTGATTCATGAAAGGTATAGGTTATTGTTAGTTAGGGCCATTCTTTTGAAGGGATTATTGAAAGTCAGATTGCGATGCGCTAAAAATATTGTGTGTCAGTTTAGTGTTGATCAGAATAAGTAAAGAGAGAAATGTCTGAGCACGTTCAGTTCTGCTCATCTGTTTGAAAATCAAATAACGTAAGAGGTTTATCAGCACTGTCATTCTTTACATCCAAAGGGGACGTTTCAATAGCTACCACTCCTCACAGTACTCGATCTACTCACTTAATCTTCATCTTCTTTCCGTAGCATCATATTTCAAAAACTTCTACATTCTTCTTGTTTGCATTGCAAATCGTCTACGTTATACGTCCATATAAGGCCACACTCCAAACAAAAACTTTAAAAAATACTCGCTAACATAAATTTACATTCGATGCTAGCATATTTCCTTTTCTCAGCAAATCATCTATTGCTATTGTCAACTTACATTTTATATCATTTTTATTTTTGCTCTCGTCTGTTATTTTGTTGCCTACATATAATAACTCTGCTACAGTTGACTACATCCTTATATATACAGGGTGGGGAAAATGAAAGTGGCTCGAATATTTTGAAACCATTTGTGGCAGCATTAACGTAGGAGAAAAAGAGACTTAAGGTCACTTCCAACAGGTTGGAGAAACTGCTCATACAGCCAGATGAGCCTTGGAGTACATTTACACGAACTTCAGCCAACAAAGGTATTGTCTTACTGTAACTATCCTACACTATTGGGTCAGTTTTTGAATATTACATACTTAGGCAAATGGAGCAAATCGGCTGGTTCTTTTTGCATTGGATGTGGTCTACGGTGCGCCTTTAGTTCATGAGCCTTTTCTGAGAAAACTTAAAAAAATGGTTTTCCACCATTTTTTTCGTCGTCGTCAGTGGATATATAAACAACTAATCGCAGCAAATTCCTAAAATTTTATCCGTTATCAAGAAACACCCTAAAATTTGGTTTTTGGATACCATAAACGAGCTTCGGATTCCAAGACTGCTATGCACAGAAAATGGTTATAATTTTTACGATATATTCCTATGTTCACGATCTCAAACGTCCTTGAAAATTTTCTTGATATAAAAATCCATTTTTGAGATACAGATGTTCAAAGTGACCCTACTGGTACACTTAAAGTGCACACGTAAAATGCAGTGTGAGGCAAAAACGTAGTTTATAAAGTGACGCGTCAAGGATAAATGTGCTGTACAGTGTCTCTGCTATCATCAGAAGGGACCTGGAAACCCCACGTTGTCGTACTGAAGCATACGCAAAATCTTTGTGCACATAACATTCAGTCTGAGAGGTAAAATGAATAGTTTTCCGTTATTTCAGTTTCATATAAGTACAGTATCAAAATTTTTCTGACACATTAAGTTCTTTTCACATGAGTGACATTCCATGCTGTAGCAGGAAAAAGAAGGGAACCAGCGAAAAAATGCTCCTATTTCAGCACGAAAAAGGCTACTCCTGTTTGAAAGGCTCTGACTGAAAAATGGGGTACCAGCTGCCTCATTCTGCCTTCCCTAGCACCTTTAAAATTTTATCAAACATTTTGGCATACGAACTTATTCGCGCTTTTTTATTCTACGGGAGAAGAAAACAATGACAGAAGGAAAGAGACGGAAAAGTAATAAATACTGGAAGACAGTAAACAGTGATTTTGGTGGGGGCTATAGAAAGAGCGGAGGAGATAATGGCAGTGTGAGAGA
The DNA here is from genome assembly GCF_023897955.1 of Schistocerca gregaria. Taxonomy (NCBI): domain Eukaryota; kingdom Metazoa; phylum Arthropoda; class Insecta; order Orthoptera; family Acrididae; genus Schistocerca; species Schistocerca gregaria. The sequence goes on along the minus strand of NC_064931.1, from coordinate 177,266,498 downwards.
AAGGGAAGAATAGATAGGCAGTGCAGCATAGTTGACAGTGACAGAACACTGCTAGGAAAAGAGTGAAGGAGACAGTGCCAGCGGGAGAGGAGTAAAGAGATGGAGAAAGTGAAAGCGATAATGAGAGACAGAGTATTTGACAATGACAACCAGGAAGAGAGAGATAGTGTCAGTGGGAAGTGACGGCAGCAGGGATTAGGAATGAATGAGACAGTAGAAGTAAGAGAGAGAGCAAGAAGCAGACAGTGACAGTGAGAGGAGACAGTAGGAGTTGGAATGGAAGGAGGAGACTGTGGCTGTGAGACAGAAGACACTGATAGCTAGAAAGATACAAGGAGATAATGACAACGAGTTGGCTGCATGAGTGGGTGAGAAAAGGTAAGTGGGAGTGGATGGGTATGAGCGACTTACAGCGGTGGACTACTGGATGTGAGCTAGTTACAGTTAGGGGAAATTGTGGGAGTGAGAGGCGAATTGTATATTAGAAATAGCGTGAATATGTTCGCATGCCAAAGTTTTGTGATATTTTTAAAGGTGCTGAGGAAGGTAGAATGAAGCGGCTGGTACTCCACTTTCAGTTAGAGTCTTTTAAAGAGGAGCATATTCGCAGTTGACTTGCCCTAATGTAGCTTTAACTCTGGGCTAGTCCTGATTCCAATGAATGATGACTGCAATCACTTATGGAGTGTCTAGTTTGGCTCTTCTTGACAACGGCCGTTGACGTTCCTGATGCTGTCTTGAGGCTCTGTTGATAGTGTGTTGAGACTGTCGTCGATACTGACTGGGAGGAGCCGTGTGTCCAATTACGTCCGCGATTGGCTGTTGGATGTCCACATGGGAACACTTTGAGTAACTATAAGTAGAATCACAAAATACCCCTTGCCTTGTACATCCTCTGTTGGATGACAGTGTTAGCTCAGTAGCACCTGTGTAACAGGCAGCTCAACGCACTTCTATGTATGGTGGCTTCCGTATCTTCCGGAGGACACCCGGACGACACAGCATTAATGTAACAAATGTGTTGTGGCATTCTATTCTATAACAGTTGTGCTGCCAGAAAGTAAAGTAAGATGCGCTCACACAGTGACAAAATTCAACTTTTTGCATATATTTGAGCAACTCATATGATCGTGAGACATACAACTTAGAAATCCGATTGAAAGAATCTGCTAAAGAAAATGACATATATTTCGACTATAAACTTTCTTGAAAGAGACTGCCAGTGGAGTGTGCAGTGAACAAGATCTGAAAATATATTATAGTATATTTTCAGATCACGTTCATTGCACGTATAATGACTGTATTGTTCATTCTGTGGCTCAATTGTTCTACGGTTGGAGACCATGTTTGCCACCTGTGCCATGCGCTTATCTGGTTTTGTACTTATCTGCACACTGTGACACCCAGTTCAATAGATTTTGACGATGACTTCACTTAAGGGGGATAGGACGTCAAACGGGCCGACTTGGAGCAGGAGAGGCACCACAGGACATTTTAATTTCCACTGTCTATACTTTTACAAATAAATTCATAAAACTTTAAAAGCATGACCAGGAAGGATTCAGGATTCATACTCATAGCAGTGGAAGCTCAAAAACGTAACAAAACACATTTTTTTACATGTGAAATTTCATCATTTTTTTCACTTACTACTTGCTGCATTTGTTGCTATAGGTACACTTTTCTTCCTAAGTAAGAGAGATTATACGAAGACTTTTGCATAGCATACAAGCCACAATTACAGGTGTATGAAACTCTAGAAGTTATTTAATTTATGAAAAAATGAATGAACTGTTACATTTAAACTTCATGTTTAGAAGAAATTCAAGTTTTATAGTTAATTATCTCAATTTTTCCACAGTTTTTTAATAGATTTGCAAAATTCTAGAGTTTCATACACCTGTAATTGCTGTTTGTATGCTATGAAAAATTCATCGAAGAATCTCTCTTACTTAGGAAGAAAAGTGTACATATAGCAACAAATGCAGCCAGCAATAGTGAAAAAATTATGAAATTTCACATGTAAAAAGAAGGTATTTTGCTACGTTTTTGAACTTCCACTGCGATGAGTGTGAGTCCTCAATACCTCCTGGTCATGGTGACAAAGTTTTATGAATTTATTTGTAAAAGTATAGCCAGTAGAAATTAAAATGTCCTGTGGTGACTCTCCTGGTCCAATTCGGCCCGTTTGACGTCCTACTCCCTTTAACGAAATCTAATTCAACATTGTTTACGGTCTGCTAGACCCAAAAGCTAACTGATGTACTGCATACTGTTTTTTATGCTGTACCCCCTCCTGTTACTTACTATTTTTAATAACATAACATACGAATCACGATAAAAACTATCCTGTGCTTGTCCCATTGCACATTTCCTTCTCGAGCAGGACACTTCCCTAATTTTTGTTGCAATCTTAATGAATTTAATAGTTCTCATAACAATTCTTGATGATTCTGAACATCTTATGTGTGTCTTTTTCATCGTCAAGAAATTCTTACTCAATTTCTTGTTCATTGCAACGTAGTGCAGATAAGATTACGTGTCATTTCAACAAATGAAATAAGGATCAAAATGCACTGGAAAGTAAGAGTAGCTTTTTAGCAGTGCAGCACATTATCTGAAGAGCACAGAGTGTTGAAATTGTAGACAGCCTATAAAATAAGTACTGCTTATAGTAAGAGTGTTCGGAAAGCCAAAGAGTGAATACTGCTTTGAAGCAGCTCTTACCAAGCTAGGTGGCGCTGTAGCTAAGGCGCTGCACTCGCATTTCAGAGGGCCGTAGCTCAAACGCTCGTTCGACCATTCAGGTTTATGTTGTCCATTGTTTCACTAAATCACTTGAGGCGAATGGTGAGATGGCTTCCTTGGAAATGCCACAACTTCTTTCCTGATCTATTTATGTCCTATCCGTACATGTGTTCCGTATCTGCTGATCTCGATTTCAAAAGGACGTAAAATCCTAACCTTCCTTCCTTCAGATAGCTTATGTTATAAGACAGCTCTATGGCTTGTTTCTGCATTTTAGTTATTGAAAATGGTAAATATTTTACAACAGGAATGAAGATGTTAACATTTTGACACAGATTTGGTGCTGAATCTATGGCAACAAGCGACATGAACATGCTTTTTTTTCTTTTCACATTTTTGGGGGGAACTTTTGGGGAAACGAAAAGCTTGGGGAAATTTTTGGAGAAGAAATCTTCGGCACCGGGAAAATTGGGAAAGTGTTTTATCTACCTTGCCTTACTACTAGAGCTACCTCTGATATTTTAGTTCAAACAAGACATATTTAGTTTTCTATAGATTCACTAGGTGTCACTCTCTCTCTCTCTCTCTCTCTCTCTCTCTCTCTCTCTCTCTCTCTCTCTCTCTCTCTCTCTGCAAATCAACCGATATGCATTTCCTTCTGTGGGAAACGTTAGGCTCACCGCTGTGATAACTTTCCGTGACATCACTGTGACGTGTACATGCCCAGTTTCGATAATTTGGGATGACTATCGACTTTCGTAGCCGTATCGAGGTCTGACGAGACGCGATACTGGGTGTCTTCGTTTCAAAAAAATGTGTGTGAAATCTTATGGGACTTAACTGCTTAGGTCATCAGTCCCTAAGCTTACACACTACTTAACCTAAATTCTCTTACGGACGAACACACACACCCATTCCCGAGGGAGGACTCGAACCTCCGCCGGGACCATCCGCACAGTCCATGACTGCAGCGCCTCAGACCGCTCGGCTAATCCCGCGCGGCTGTCTTCGTTTCAGTGGAGGCTTGAATTTTATGGGTTTTATATTATAACACAATTCCTATGAATATATGCTGTTTCAGATATTGTGGAGTTCTCTAAAACGCGTCAGTATTGATATGATTTGTTATAATTAAATGGAAAGTGATGACAGATCGGCGGTTTAGAGCTTTCAGAAGGTATAAGTAAAAAGCGCTGGCACGGATTATGAGTTCACAGTAGCATAGTGGACGTATGTGTCGAGTTGTGAAGAGAGATAAAGGTGTTGCGCCTATGGATAATAAATAGAACAATGAAAAAAGCATGAAGAAAGCAAATGCATCGTCCCTAGAGTGTTTTTTTATATTTCTAGTCAGACTATTATTTTCAAATACAAATTAAAATTTTTAGCTTATGTACTATAAAGTTTTTAAATGTACGATAATTTTGCCGCCCTGAACACGTAATTCCACCTGTTCAAGCTGCTAACACTGATAACAAATAATAGTTAAAGAAATAGGTAGGTTTAAGATATTTAGGGAAAAGTTGTCGAAATGCCTTACAAATGCCAGGAAACATATTGAATTCAGCGATCGTTCTTGAGTGTTTACTATTTCTTTCAGTGACGACTGCTTGCATTTGAACACTTCAACGGCTGTCTGTAGCAGAACGTTCACAGAGTTCACTGCTACTGCCGTGGATATTTGTGGGTTCTCGAGTTTCTCGGTTTAAGAGAGACCTCGTCAGTATCAGCGTAATGGGGACGCAGTTAAGAACGGGGGCGTCGCCATCAGGGTTCGTTGAAACCTGAAATATGCGCAGGAGAAGAAATACGAACGGGAATGGTGACTAACGGCATGCAATGTAACGACTTTTTAAGGGCTCTGGTAGAGGGTAAGATTTGTGCGAAGGGGGAGGGAATAGTTAGGCGGACACGAACTCCAGATAAAGCAAGGGCGGAGGGTCCGGCTGCGATGCGTTGGGCGTGGAAGCTGACTTCCCGTCGTATAGTTTACCGACAGGCTAGGCGCCGCTAACAATAAGCAGTCATTAAACATTTTTCAGTTCGGGACAGCCTTAGTAATTCAACAATTTTTGCTTAGCATTCAAAAAACATAGACAATATCCTTAAACGCAAACATATATTGATATTTTGCAAAATTGCTTACGTTCTGTAAAATATTCGCTGTTTTCAGTCAACTTTAGGTGTAATAAACAGTTCCCAGCTGACCAGTCACTCGATGCGAAGATTGTGATACGTGTCACTAGTCGTGTATACTCGGTCAGCAAACTGTACGGTGGGTTCTTGTGTTTTTTCAAGAGTTAGCCCTTCAACCCTGTCATTTACACCTTTTGGAAGTAAATTACCGTAGTTGATGAAGCGTGCTATGGACGTAACAACTTTATGACTACTGTATGATGTTCTTGCGTTCTACGCACGGTCTGATATCTACTGCTTTAGTTTCCTATTGAACAACAGACGCACTTTGTAAGAAAAGTGGAATACTGAATACTAATGAAGGCTACTTTAACCTGAAAGAACTTAGGTAAGGTGCAAAGACACATTTTAATGACATGTTAGCGTACACTGTTGTACACGTTTCCATGTCTCTGAAATGTGACAAATCGCTGAAAATTACTGAAGAGATGGGAATGCTGTGCAGTGAATGACTTGCATTTAAATTGCGTTATCGTCATTACCTCATTCATTGACAATGTACCGTGTTCTTTGTTGTTAACAAAATGGTCGCTATGGATTAATTTAAGAATGGGAAATGCAAATTAAGAGAACGATTGGAGTATTAAGAGTACACTAAAATATACTAGATAGTCACACAATGTAAACTTCTGGAAACATTGGACAAGTAAAATCAAGTCTCAAATTGATACGCTTAATTCTCGGAGCTTCGCCGAAAAGATTGCGCAATCGTGTAGTGTTATATATTTTGGTATTTTTTGAATGGTTTCTCCTTATACAGCACTTCCTCTCTCAACCTGTCGTTTCTTCTTTCCCCATTTTTTAGCACTTGTAGCAAGTGTTTCATCTTCTGCGATTAAAGTGAACAGCTTATTTCTATTACGTCAGTTTTATATTTATATTTCCTGTTAGAATTGAGAACCAGTTATCAACCTCTGCTCAATCTGAGCACCATGGTATCTGCAGTTTATTGTGAGGCACTAGACCACCCGATTTGATCTATGAAGACACAAAACTATAAAAATGCAAATGTATTAGCGTTGTGATATTCAGGGCGTAATATGTGGGATATATCAAATAATGAGATCAGATAATGGGTCAGTACAGATGTCCATCATAAAGGCTTGACATTCGGCTGCAATGCAGACTATAGCCTCTACTGCAACCGTGCGCCGTGACTGTTCCGTCCTGTGACATATATATCACGCTGGTGGTAAATTGATATACTCGACGCTGTGGCTATTTTCAAGAAATAATATAAAGAAAACCAGGGCATATGTTGGAACTGCGTTTCCTTTACACATGTCGAAAGGCATGTACCCATCTTACGTGAAAAATTGGTTTACATTTCTGATGAGAACACATTCTTTTACATACTGACAAGCAAAAGAATACGAACTGCCAAAGTTGTAATTTAAAAGTAACTAGCTAAGCGCCTGGCGCTGCCTTGGTATCTATTTATTCCATTAATGCTTCTCCTTCCTCTCACTCTCTTTGTCCATACCATCCTCTCCCCCCCCCCCCCTCCAGCTCTCTGTCCTTCTCTTCCCCCACCCTATCTGTCCAACCCCTTTACACACAACTCTCTGTCCACCTTCTCCTGCCTCTCTCTCTATCCATCTGCTCCTTTCCTCTCTAAGTCCATCTCCTCCTCCCCATCTAATTCACTTTCCTCTTCCCCTTCTACCCCCACCTAATAGCATCTCCTCCCCATCTCTTTGTCCATCTGCTTATGCCCTCTCATTCTGTCTATCTCTTCCTCTCTGCACTCTGTCCATCTCGTTCTTTTCGCTTTCTCTGTCATTCTCCTCCTACCCTTCTCAATGTCGTCCTTCCCATCTTCCCTTTCTGTGAGTATTTCCCCCTTCCCTTCTCCCTCTTCATCTCTCCTGCCCCCACCAATCTGCCCACCACTTTCTCCTCCTCTCTCTGTCCATATCCTTCTCTTTCCTTTCTCTGTCCAACTCCTCCTCTCCCCTCTCCCTGTTCATCGCCTCCTCACCCCTATGTGTGTCAATCGCCTCCTTCCCCCTCTCTGTCTGTCCACCTGCGCCTCACCCCATCTCTCTGCACTTTATGACCCCCACCGCAATTGACGTTTGCGTATTCTTAACCGTGCAATATTTATTTCCAGACAGTAAATAATATGAGTACCAAGTTTGGTTGAAATCGATCCAGGTGTTCAGGTGAAGCTTTACACCCACGGATTTGGCAGAGTAAACATATGGCACGTATATTTAACATATTTCACACATATCTGTACACTTGTTTCACTTGTATCTCTAGCGAATTTCATCCTGCAGTTTCGTTTTCACGCAGCTCAATGTTTATGACATCATATCTCCTGAACTGTAGGTCAAACAATGATATAATTTTTCAGGTACATCGAGTGATATATGCGGATACTGTTTGTGGAATATGTTGCGGTTAAAGTTAGTATTAATGAAGTAAAAAAAAAAAAAAATAAAACGTAATGCATGATGCGGCAGTTTGTCCCGCATATCAGTATTTATGTGTCGTACTATGAGTCGTACGATGATACATTTCAGCAAGTAAATTTAATGGTTCAAATGGCTCTAAGCACTATGGGACTCCATATCTGAGATCATCAGCCCCTAAACTTAGAACTACTTAAACCTAACTGACCTAAGGACATCACATACACCCATACCCGAGGCAGGATTCGAACCTGCGACCGAAGCAGCAACGCACTCCTGGACTGAAGCGCCTAGACCCGCACGGCCACAGCGGTCGGCTAAATTTAATGGCATACATGAATACTGCCTGCAAAATGTATTGCAAATAGAGTTAGTAGTAAAGATGTAATAAATTAAAACGTCATGCCTGATGTGGCAGTTTCGTCGCATGAACAGGGACGATATAGTAAGTGATAAACTTTTGTCCTTTCATAATTTTGTTGGGGGGGGGGGGGGGGGGCGGGCGGAGCGTCGCCGAGAAAGAGACTCTTACAGGTTTGAAATTATGTGTAAAGTCAGTAACTGCTCTATTCTCAAATACAGGTTGCATATAATCTGGATACTTGATCATAGTAAGCTACGCTCCTTCTTTAACCCCATCCCTTTGAGAGTCAGGTGGTTCTGATACCCACAATGGTCCTTTCCAGACAGTAATTGATATGTGTACCAAGTTTGATTGAAATATGCATTATGACTTCATACTTAATAGCTTGTTTGTCCGTCTTTGGAACGAAACACATAATTGATTCTGCGTATCAGTTTGTTGGTAGGTTTTGGAAGTATGTGACATTAGATGCCTACGCGCAGGTCATGATGTTCGCGTAAATGACGGACCGCTGATTTGCATACGCGTTCATGGCTCCCGATAGAAACCTAGATGGGTTCCATATGATTTACATTAGGTGACTTCAGTCACAGAGACGTGAACGTGAGTTCACCAATGTAGCACGTTTCGGCCTCCGAGATATGGACAGTTATACTTATGAAAGATGACATCGCCGTCAGGGAAGACATAAAGGGATGCGGGTGGTGCAGCTGCCAGCGTGTCTTCGATTACTATCACAGGTCCCACGAAAGCACAGGAGAATGTCTCCCATAGCGTAATACTGCTTCCAACAGCCTGCATCCATGGCGCGCTACATGTTTCGAGCCGCCTTTCACCTTAATGACGGTGTTTGTGGAGACGACCATCGACCTAGTGTAGCAAAAATGTGATTGACCCGAATAGCCGACACGATCCACTGATCGGCGGTCGAATCCAAATGGTCCCGTGCCCACTGCAGTCGTAATTCACGATGTCGTTGGGTCACCATGTGAACACATAGGGTCTGCTATGTTCAACAATGTACAATGAACACTGCGCTCCGGAACACTTGTGCGTGCACCAGCATTGTGCTGTTTCGGAAGAGACGCCACAGATCACCATCTATCCTACTTTATAGAGCAGACAAGCCTCCGAATCCCAAGCCCTGTGAAGATTCGTGGGCGTCCAACCATTTGGCACGTAGTGGTAGTTTCACTGTCCTTTTACCTCTTCCTGTAGAAACTCACGACAGTAGCACGTGAATATTCGACCAGCTTCGCCGTTTTCGAGGTACTCGTTCACAGGCTCCGTATAATAATAATCTATCCTTTGTCAAAGTTTCTTATTTCAATGGATATCCCAATTTGCAGTCCATATGTTCCCTAAGATGATCCCCCCTTCGTCTTTGCTCCGCTTACATACTTTTATTACCACGTCACGTACGCGCAGTGCCACAGGGAGGGATGTGGGGGGGGGGGGGGGGACTTCTGTGAAGTTTTGTAGGTAGGAGACGAGGTATTGGCGGAATTAAAACTGTGAAGACCGTCGTGAGTTGTGCTTGGGTAGCTCATTTGGTATGCACCGAGCTCCCCAGGACCAGGAAGACTACCACGCGCGACATATACCGACTTCTTCGAACGTACACACCCCGAAAACCCGTCGAAGCATGTCACCTCCATGTATCATGGTCTACAGTTTGTAAAACTATCCATCAACAATATTACACTACTGACACAACAGCGGCGTGGCACCTTCTCGTCAACAGCAAATATACTACAAGACAGAAACTGCATCGCATCGCGCTGGTGGACTCAACCCTGTGCCTCAAGTGCAATGTCGAAGATACAGATTTACATCGTTTTGAGTGTGGTGCAGCACCAGCTGTCTAGACCCTCGTACGGAAGATAGTGGCTTTCTGCCTCCGAGTACCCCCACATCACGTCGCTCCTACCGTGCTGATATATACTGTCACGACTTACATTCCAGCGTCTAAGTGGCACGCCATCACATGGATCAGTGACATGGCTATCAGCTTCCTCTTCTGGGATGACATCATCGATCCGGCGGACTTCTGGACACGCCTCCAAGTACATCACCACACCCTTCGCCGACATCGACACTATTGGTCCACCTTCGCGAACTATTTACGTAGTATTTTCACCAACCCGCCTCGGAGCTGGATTCTCAACGAAACGTGCCAGCCAATACTCGAGGATCCAACGTTCCCCTCCTAACGGTCAATGATTGAATGAACCTTGTTCTGACGGCGCACCAAAGTGGAGCATGACGCAGCAAGTATCCCTAATTTCTTCCTCTTCTCGTTTCTCTTCATCTTCTAATTTTTGCCCGCATCTCGTGGTCGTGCGGTATTGTTCTCGCTTCCCATGCCCGGGTTCCCGGGTTCGATTCCCGGCGAGGTCAGGGATTTTCTCTGCCTCGTGATGGCTGGGTGTTGTGTGCTATCCTTAGGTTAGTTAGGTTTAAGTAGTTCTAAGTTCTAGGGGACTGATGACCATAGATGTTAAGTCCCATAGTGCCCAAAGCCATTTGAACCATTTTTTCCTAATTTTTTTTCCCTTACACATGTTCATCCTATTCACGGATAGCTCTGTATCTGCGGCCCTGTCGTTTTCTTCCTCATGTGCTCCCCCATAAAGAAAGGTTGGGTTGCTGATTATTTTGAGACTGTATACTTATTTACGTTAAAAAAAGTTGGTTGACCACTTGCCCCGAGTTCAAGTCCCGGGCCTGCACACAGTTTTAATCTCCCAGGAAATTTCATATCAACACACACTCCGCTGCAGAGTGAAAATTTCACTCTGGGAACATCCCCCAGGGTGAGGCGCAACCATGTCTCTGCAATATCCCTTCTTCCACGAGTGCTAGTTGTGCATGGTTCGTAGGAGAACTTCTGTGAAGTTTGGAAGGTAGGAGACGAGGTACTGGTGGAATTAAAGCTGTGAGGTGTGACCAGTCCTAGAATACTGCTTTTGTGTCCGTATCTAGTAGGCATGACAACAGACATTGAATGAATTCAGAGACAAGCTTCTAAGACCGTAAAAGGTTCATATGGCTCGTATGAAAGTGTAACAGGTGTGCTCGGGGAAATTAAATGGGAATCCTCGGAAAAAAGACGGCGCAGTTCTCGTGAAACCGTGTTAGCGAAATTTGGAGACCCCGAACCCAGGGTTATTGTGCGGTTCGGCCCCCAGTAGACACCAGACGAGTGTAACCCCAATGTTTGCGGGGTAGAGTAATTATGGTGTACGTGTACGGAAGGAAGTGTCTGCGCAGCAATCGCCGACATAGTGTGACTGAGGCGGAATAAGGGGAAGCAGCCCACATTCGCCGAGGCAGACGAAAAACCGCCTTAAAAACCATCCTAAGACAAGCCGGCACACGGGACCTCGACAATAATCCACCGGGCGGATTCGTGCCGGGGACCGGCACACCTTCCTGCCCGGAAAGCAGTCCGTTAGACAGTATGGCTATCCGGGCGGGCTAACCAGACTCTTATTGCACAAATAACCTACCTATCATCCATGTAATACTTCCGACGGACGGTGATCCGGGCTATAGCGTAAATGAGGAAAGTCCGCGAAGTTTTTCGAGCTCGTCTCGAGTGCTCAGACTCGTGAGAGATCTTGTCTTGTCATGTTCGCTCGATCACCTCGAATGACTGTGCCCGCGCGTTCCAACGTTATTGTAGTCACGGGACATCGGACAGGTTTGTGCGACCTAGTTGCGATGATGACGGACCATACACCGAACGACTTAACGACTTACCGTGCTTTTGTTCATTGCCAGGTCTCCGTGTACATTCTGTAATCGCCTATGAATATCCGCGATGCTCTGGTTTTCCGCCGAAAGAAACGCAATGGCAGCTCTCAGCTCACCTCCTTTACAATCGCCATTTTGAAGGCTACGTATAGCGCCGCCACCTACCGGAACTTCATAAAACTACAGAGGCTGATGCTGAAATATCCACGATGTTCGGAAAATAATTTCACATTTTTTCATTCGAAATTAGCAGGAAAAAAATTTGGATTACTTATTGAACTGCTACGAACGTATGTATATCTTGCGGTGAGGGATCAGAGGGATTAGGCCGCTTACAGAAGCATATAGAACATAGTCATTTTTTCCTCACTCATTTTGCGAATGGACAGTCATTTTCTCGCGACTGAATTTGCGAATGGAGTGGGGTAGAAATTCGATAATATTGGTAAGATGCAATCTCTACACGCACTTTCAGTGGCTTGCGGAGTACATATGTAGAAGTAAACACAATCGTGCGGACAAATGCTACGCGCGGCTGTATTTTTGTATTTACTTTTTTTTAATTTTTGGAAGTTTTTATTATTGACTATCCTACACGTTGCGTAGAAATGAACGAGTATTGAGGAATATTAAAACATTTGTATTTAAAATGAACGAGTATTGAGGAATATTAAAACATTTGTATTTAAAATGTGTGACTGCAGGACAGATCAATTTTAGGTAACCGAAATTTCAGGGGAGTCAAGGCAGTTTTTTCCAGGATAAATGAAGTTTAACGTTGCCTTACAACGATTACATATCTGGCATGTTCTCGACACTCGATTTCTTTGTTTTCCTGAAGAAAAACGGTACTATTGACAGTGTCGTCATACAAGTCCATTCAAGCTAGAATTTTTGGGAGTGATCGTATGAACGGCTACATGATATCCTGAAATAAGTTCGGCACACAAAGGCAATGGACGAGCGACGTGCGCCGTGTTTCTTGCTTCAGACAAAAACGTTCGAGAAATAATATTTCAGAATCTTCGAAAAATTGATGCATAATCCGAAGAACTCGCACTATCCTGACGAATCTTGAATCCATTTTTAAAACCCAGAGACAAAACGTCTGAAAGCTGCGAATGCGAAAGTTCACTAAAGAAGAAAAATTATTTTGTCATCGGGAAAATTTATAACACTTCATTATTAGAACTCCCAAAAAAAATCATGATTGAGAATTAGAAAAATGGTATAACACTGATCGGCTCTTTTTATGTAACGTTGTTGAAAAGTTTACGGAATGAGTTCAAGCCAAGAAACAGAAATTAAATCACAGAACAGCGCTATTGCACGCCTGTCCAAAAGTCGGCGTTGTGATGGTGAAGTGCACGGACCTGAGTTACAGATAGTTCCTCATCTCAACTGCCACAGAGATTTGTTCCCGTCTGACTTATCAGACCTCACAAATGCGCTGCAAAGATAAAAACTTTCATCTAAGGAACAGATTATCTACGCTGCAAATAGTGTTATGCAAAATGGGGAAAGTGATTTTTTAGAGAAGAAAACAACACTTAACCTTGCTGAATCTAATTTAGAGAACTAGATAGATGCTATATTCATACATATTAAAGATGATATTCGTTATATTTTTTACCAAACTTATAAATCAACTTTTTTATGGAAAATTAAATTGACTACCAAAACTGGCTGAAGTCCAGTTATCTTCTGGTAGTAACTACGAGCAGCAAAGAGCTATATGATTCTGACGTTCAAAAGAAATGTAAATACCTATGAAACGAAGCTAGTCACCAGAGGCGGACACTCTAGTGAGGTGAGGAGTATTCTGTTGTCAGCAGAGAAGCAAGAACAGCAGAATCGTTCGGTCAAGAGAGCTCAGTGGCTCAGTGACTTCGAACGTATACTAGTCATTGGGTGTCACCTGAGTAGCAGATCCATCAGGGATATTTCAACCATACCAAAGCTGCACAGTTCGAGTGTTGGTGATGTGGTTCTGAAGTGGAAACGTGAAGGAAGAACTGGCTTCATGTACTGACGGACGGGGAGCGTCCAGAACTGATGAGGGTGGTTGTAAAACATCACGTGAAATCAGAGGAGGAAATCACTCGCGAGTTCCAAAGTTATACCAAGAGTCCAGCTAACACAGTAGTGGTACGTGAGGAGTTAAAAGAACGGTGATCAATGGTCGAACAGCTCCGCATGAGGTACACATGTTTGTACTCGGTGTTAAGCAACGCTTGAGGGGGTGTAAAGAGTGGATGACGAAACACGTGTGGTTTCGAGTGAGGAATCACGCTATACCTTGTGGCAGTCCGAGAGAAGTGTTTGGGTCGCGAATGCTTGAAGAGCGTTACGTGTCATAATGTAGTGCCAACAATGAAATACCGACATGTGTTGTTGGGGTTTGGGGTTGTTATCGTAGTTAGAGTGTGGTCCACTTATTGCGCTTAGGCAAACGCTAAATGAGGAAGGACATAAACACATTTTACAACACTGTGAACTGCATAGGGTAGAGAAACGATTCGGAGATGATGATTGTTGGCTTAAACATGACAGTGTACCCTGCCATAAAGCAGCGTCTGTGAGGCAATGGTGTGTGAACAGTAACATTCCTGAAGAAGGACTGGTCTGTCGAGAGTCTCGACTTGAAACCAATGGGAAATATTTCGGATGAGCTAGAACATCGATTCCGCTGCAGGTCCCACCGTCTAACCTTCACTGGTTTCGGCTTTTGGGGAAGAATGGGCTGCCATTCCTCAACAATCATTCAAACAACTCATTGAAAGTGTATCCAGCACAGCTGAAGCCATCATAAAAGCGAAGCATGGACTTACCCCTATTAATCTCCAGCAGTAGGAGCCGGATACATTCGATCAAATGGTTCAAAGGGCTCTGAGCACTATGGGACTTAACAGCTACGGTCATCAGTACCCTAGAACTTAGAACTACTTAAACCTAACTAACCTAAGGACATCACATAACACCCAGTCATCACGAGGCTACATTTGATCAGATAGTGTACATATTTTCCACATGTCTTCACAAGTACTGTACGTATAAATCAAGAAAAATTGTTAGATGTGTTCTTGGATGGTTGCCGTACAGTACTAAGGCGGTACTGTCGTGCCCTTCCAGCCAAATAACGGTCCTCTCTTTCTGATGTCACACGTGGTCGGCCCTGCTTTGGTTTTCAGGATACAGTTCCGGTCTCCATAAACTGTTGTAACACCGCGATTCACATTAAGCCATCGAGCCAAATTAGTTTGCGACTGTCCCGCTTCCATTCTTCCTATGCTCTTCCACTGCACAGAGTCTGGTAGGCGTGTTCTCTGTGCCATACTGCACCGTCTATGATTGTGTACACAGCGACTGTGAGTGTGGAACTACCGGGCAAACACTACCCCGTTCGATAGGTGCCATGACGTCATCATTGGAGTGGTTGTCCGTTGAACCGGAATGCCATTTTCCGTGCAGAACACGGTCGTACGGACATGTGTTGACAGTTTGTGTTATTATATAGTGAATTAGACACAGGACGGGAAAACAGCTTTGCTTTAATTTTCGACAGCAGTGTATTTTTCGCACTGTTAGTATGGTTAACCCATAAAATAGTTTGTTGTATTTCGAGATATGTTTTTCTAGTTTCCTTTCTTGTTCTTCGGAAAATGTAGCCTTATGTCCAAGTTTTGGTTTCTGTATAACTTCTTTCTTGAGATGGTCGTGTATAGTACTTTTTGAAACAGAGTAAGTAGAAGCTGCTTTTCCTAGTGAGCTGGTTATGTTCTTGGCGTGCTTAATGGCT
Organism: Schistocerca gregaria; assembly: GCF_023897955.1. NCBI lineage: Eukaryota > Metazoa > Arthropoda > Insecta > Orthoptera > Acrididae > Schistocerca > Schistocerca gregaria. The sequence continues at coordinate 177,251,215 of NC_064931.1, read as the reverse complement.
CTCTCTAACTCGTCTAATTTGTGTTTGGTGTCCGCCTGTCTTTGATAATTTCGTGGCATTTGAAACAGCTGTGATTAACTGCGTAGGGGTAATTACGGACTGTCGGGATTACCCCACTCAAAACGTCCTGCGTTACCTAACACATACGGTAACACAAAACAATGTTTTTATCTGAGGTTAACATCGCATGATGCACGTGGCGAGTACGTAAAAACGTTGTTTAATTAGACATTAATTCTCAAAACCGATACCGCGTTTCTATGTTATACTTAAAATATTATACACCTATCCAAGATTTTATTGGAAAAATATGAAATAAAAATACTTTGTACAGTGAGGGCGGCGTCAGTTCACAACTGTTTGTTCGGCACTTGGTTCAGGTCTGACTCACTATTACGCCATCCTTCTCCAACATAGCCAACTGGTAATGAAATAAATAAATAAATAATAAATAGCCAACCGCATTGGTCCATCATTACCCGACGTCCGTAGTTCCGACGTTCTCCCCTAACGGAAGTTTATGTGAAATTGGTGAAAATTTATAAGGAATCTGCTTCTCCATCTACAAAAAAAAAAAAAAAAAAAAAAAAGGGGGCTACTCAATTCAAACGTGGCAATAATTGTCTTGAATTTGATCTCCGTGAAGGACTCTCAAAACTGCAAGATGAAAACACCAAGAAAATTTACATACGTTATTGGACGATCGACGATTAAAGTTGTATGGAATTCTTGACGTCATAGTAATGACAGAAGAATGGGTGCTCTAGATTTTACGCGAAGTATCACTGTAGAAGATCTCGTCCGGTTTTGGGCGCCGCATTTAATGAATACCATCCGAAAGTGAGACTACGCACACATTTCTGATAACGTTAAGACAGCTTCAAAAAGAATTCAGCTTATTTTTTGGGTCAGTTTGTTAACGTGGGTGAGACAGGAATCGACATTTTAACATTAGAAACGAAACAGCAATCAGAGCAGAGACTGTTAGTCGGGTGATCTAAACAAAAAAGCAAAAGACGACTTCGTTTATAGATAGTGCTTTTTTTATACAACAGATGATACTGAGCAAGTCTTCAGAACTAACTGGATGAAAGCAAACACGTGTGAAGAGCCACATATTATAAATTCGCAAAAAGATATTTATACGACGTCAAAGTAGAGATATCTGAATTACGGATTGTCGGAGTATCTAACCTAATCACTAGATTTGGTAGCGTATGATTTTATTTCCACATTCAAAGCAATTTTTGACTGTAAAACGTTTTGAGTTCAATGAAGCAGCTGTAGTACATAAAAATAAATACTTTACACACCCAAAATTTATTCACTATAGGAGCATTGGTTCAAGTAAACTTAACATTAAAATCTCGCTACAGTCTGCTGAATAGCGTATCTTATTCGTTAATATGAATTAAGAAGCATATCAACACTTATACAAGTTGAAATACTTAAAGAAATACTTAAATGAATTAAGAAGCATATCAACACTTATACAAGTTGAAATACTTAAAGAAATACTTCCGAGCCAAGCTCGCATTAAAATATTTGTTTTGAATTGATGACCGGTTTCTCTAGGCGCTTCAGTCCGGAACTTCGCGACTGCTACGGTCGCAGGTTCGAATCCTGCCTCGGGCATGGATGTGTGTGATGTCCTTAGGTTAGTTAGGTTTAAGTAATTCTAAGTTCTAGGGGACTGATGACCACAGATGTTAAGTCCCATAGTGCTCAGAGACATTTGAACCATTTGACGACCGGTTTCAACACTACTTTCCTGTCATCTTCGGATGGCATCCTTCTCAAAATTATGACATATTTTGACAATGTTGAAAATTTAAACAGTCTGGAAATGTAAGCTTACCACCAGTCTACCAGCAGACAGGTCACAACCAGTCAGCGTGTCATTAATAAAAATACTATTTACTATAATGTTGCCATGCAACTTTCGCAACTACATGCGACCACAAACATGCTGGTCTAAAACTAATTTAAATAGCATTTTTTATTAATGAAATGCTAATTGGTTGTGATCTATCAACTGGTAGAGCTTGCATTTCTAAACTATTTAAATTTTCAGCTTTTCAAAATATACAGCATAATATTGAAAAAGGTGAGGACCGAAGATTACAAAGAGTACTCTTGACACTGGTTACCAGTTCGAAATAATTAGTTGAATGCGATCTTGGCTCTGAAGTATTTCTTCAACTATTAACAATCCGCAGAACACCCTCTGATCAGAATGTCTGTAATATATAATCTTATACAAACGTAAAAAATATGTGGTTATACTTAATTACTGTGTCACAAGCAACAGAAATCATCAAAATTCACATACGCAGGGTGATTCAAAAGTAACTGTACACACTTAGTGGGTGTAATGAATGTATGAAAATAAGTGTAAAAAGTTAACTAAAATTTTGACGGACAGTGCATTATTTCCGAGTTATGATGCATAATGTCATTTGTGGTAGGCACATCATGTGCCAGTGCAGGCCTTTGGCGTGTCATGTTCTTCTGAAAATCGACTGATGTTGCTTTGTACATCCCTCTACAATGTTTGGTACATTCTGTCATGAAGTGCCTTCGTGTACTTGAATTCTGTGTGGTCTGTTGTATTCAACGGTGCTGTTGTCGTGTAACAGCATTAAACGTACTATGTACACTCATTTGGTCGGTAGTTCATAGACTGCAGTCATTTTACCACATTTTGTGTGGTATAGTGGACCATCAGTTACTCGGACTGCATTTTATTCCATAGCGCCTGACTGGCAGAGTATCGACAATTGGAAATGAACTGGGTGGTTTTCGTCATGATGTCCCACTCGATACACGAACCAGCTTACGGTTTACGCACGACGGTGGCCCTGCACATTTCAGTTGGGAGGCAAGAGAATACCTCGGTGTTACTTCTCCCGATAAGCGGATTAGTTGTGCAAGTCAAGCTGCTTGGCCACCAGCTCTCCGAATCTTAACCCCCTGGACTTCTAACTTTGGGGCTGTCTCTAGGGGCTCGTGCATCGTGTTGCAGCTGAGATTGTAGCAAAACTACAGCAGTGAATTGAAAATGGCTGTTCAACTGTGCAGAATGAGATGAACACAGCCAGCAAAATTTCGAGAGCGGTAAGACGTCGAGCACGTCCTTTTGGTCTACATGGACATCATTTTGAAAATGCTCTGGGATTCATGTACTGTGTAACATGCCCGGGAGTACAAATGGAGGGGGGGGGGATACTTTATACTGTTTGTCGTTTCGACCGTGCGCCCTATCCACACCACGTAGCTGATAATCCGGCGGCGGTCATATTGTTCTGCTCCATACTGCTGCTAGCTTGCCTGAAATTATCTATTGAAATATGCAAGCGAGTAAGGGGAGCCACTCAACGTTAAGCACAACACTGTTCTACGTCTGGTATGAACATCTATATTCTGAGGCGATAGGGAAATCACAGGTTGCACTGTTTACACTCTAAGTCGTAAATTGACAGTGTTGATGATTATATGTCCAGAATATCACTTGGACGAGCGTACGCGTACCGAACACGGCGCAGATGATTGTTGATGATGCGAAAGCCGAGTAACCGAACGAAAATTCTTACGCTCGCCACGCATATACAGATTTCTTTTGATACCAGTCCTCACTGACACTAGTAATGATATAACACTGTCCATAAAGTTAATTTTTCAGTACTCAGTTCTCACTTGTACGAGCGTGCGCGTAACCGTCGCGGCGCGGTTCATTGTTGATAATGCGGAAACGCGATGATCGAACGCACGTCCTCACGCTCGCTACAAGAAACTGGCACTTTACTGCACTCTTTTATGGTAACTAATTTCTACTGATTCACATCAGTTCATTCTAGGAGACCGAACACGGCGCGGGTGATTGATGCTGTGCAACACGCAACAAGAGGACACACAAATACGTTATCAGCAGCACTGCTCATTTTTAAATTACTTCTTGACTCACTTTCCTCTGAATCATTTGCTTATTTTATCACTTTGCTGTAATAGCACTTGTAGCATCACTTCAACTTCCATACTAACAATGCCTCTCACATGCAGAGCTACACACAACACTACATAAGAGTTCCGTGTCCCGCGCTCGACTCTATAGACACGGCTGCCCGCAAAGATACTCCACAACCAAGCCAGCGATATGTATTGAATTTTGGGTCCCTTCGTGTCGTTACTTTCTGAGAATAATTAGTTTTGTGTTGTTTGTGTTGCACTTGTGCTCTCTACTCTAAATCATAACTCTGAAATAAAGCAATTTCAGAGAAAATTTCATTTTACATTTCACGCTTATTTTGGTGGATACATTACACGCGCGAAATGTGTACTTTTACTTTAGAATTACGCTGTATACGATTCCGTCACACTGAAATCGCAATGGAGGTGTTTTGATACACAACAGAAGCCATGAAGATGATAATATGCTTCGAATGTGTACTGGCAAATAAAATACACTAACCTGAAGATAGCAGGCAGGCGTTATTATTAAATCTTGCATTCATTTCACCATGTTGGTTTTGCAAAGAATAGCCACTATGGCTACAACGAAAAGAAGGAAGAAAGGAATATTTAGGTTTAACATCCCGTCCACAGCGGAGTCATTAGAGACGGAGCACAAGCTCGGATTGTTTCAAGAGTAGGGAATGGGGTAGGAAATCGGCCGTGTTCTTTCAAAAGGAAACGTCCTGGCATTTGCCTGGAGCTCTTTAAGAGAATCACGGAAAATCTACACTACAGGCCATTAAAACTGCTACACCAAGAAGAAATGCACATGATAAACGGGTATTCATTGTACAAATATATTATACTAGAACTGACATGTGATTATATTTTCACGCAATTTGGGTGCATAGATCCTGAGAAATCAGTACCCAGAACAACCACCTCTGGCCGTAATAACGTCCTTGATACGCCTGGGCATTGAGTTAGAGCTTGGATGGCGTCTACAGGTACAGCTGCCCATGCAGCTTCAACACGATACCACAGTTCAGCAAGAGTAGTGACTGGCGTATTGTAACGAGCCAGTTGCTCGGCCACCATTGACCAGACGTTTTCAATTGGTGAGAGATCTGGAGAATGTGCTGGCCAGGGCAGGAGTCGAGCATTTTCTGTATCCAGAAAGGCACGTACACGATATGCAACATGCGGTCGTACATTATCCTGCTGAAATGTAGTGTTTCGCAAGGTAGAGCCAAGGGGCGTAACACATCTGAAATGTAACGCCCTCTGTTCAAAGTGCCGTATGCACCCCATACTATCACGCCGGGTGATACGCCAGTATGGCGATGACGAATACATGAGTCCAATGTGCGTTCACCGTGATGTCGCTAAACACTGATGCAACCATCATGATGCTGTAAACAGAACCTGGATTCATCCGAAGAAATGACGTTTTGCCATTCGTGCACCCAGGTTCATCGTTGAGTTCACTATAGCAGGCGCTCTTGTCTCTGATGCAGCGTCAAGGGTAACCTCAGCCATGGTCTCCGAACTGATAGTCCATACTGCTGCAAACGTCGTAGAACTGTTCGTGCAGATGGTTGTTTTCTTGCAAACGTCCCCATCTGTTGACTCAGGTATCGAGACGTGGCTTCACGATCCGTTACAGCCATGCGGATAAGATGCCTGTCATCTCTACTGCTAGTGAATCGAGGCCGTTGGGATCCAGCACGGCGTTCCGTATTCCCCTTCTGATCCCACCGATTCCATATTCTGTTAACAGTCATCAGATCTCGACAAACGCAAGCAGCAATGTCGAGATACGATAAACCGCAATGGCGATAGGCTACAATCCGACCTTTATCGAAGTCGGAAACTTGATGGTACGCATTTCTGCTCCTTACACGAGGCATCACAACAACGTTTCACCAGGCAACGGTGGTCACCTGCTGTTTGTGTATGAGAAATCGGTTGGAAACTTTCCTCATGTCAGCACGTTGTAGGTGTCGCTACCGGCGCCAACCTTGTGTGTATGCTCTGAAAAGCTAATCATTTGCATATCACAGCATCTTCTTCCTGTCGGTTAAATTTCACGTCTGTAGCACGTAATCTTCGTGATGTAGCAATTTTAATGGCCAATAGTGTAAATGTGGATGACTGGATGCGGATTTGAACCGTCGTCCTCCCGAATGCAAGTCTAGTGCGCTACCCACTGCGCCACCTCTCTCAGTGCTGTATACAGTAAACTGACCTAAAAAATTATTACATCGAAAAATATTTTTTCCGACCCAAAAGCGCAGTCCCTGCTTCACAGGCGAAATTACTTTCGCGTTAGCCTCACGATGCCCCGTCTACGCCATCTAGATCGGTTCGAAGTCAAACTGCAAGCTGCCTCCCGTAGTCCACACAGGATTCGAAGTTAAGTGTTCGGTAGTCGGGTACGTGGTGGCGCGGCGATGTGATATCTACTACGGCGATTATGACGGGTGCGGAAGGTCTGTTAACAGCGCGAAGCGACGCTGAACGCACAAAAAGCCGGGTGCGGGCCGTGCCGGGACACATGTTGTGGCGTTCGTCGACTCCCGCGGCGTCTTCAGTTGCAGCCCGCGACCAGCGCGGCCCGGCCGCCACCCGCAGCCGCTGCCGCTGCCGCCGCCGCCGCCGCCTTTCCGCCGCCCCGTACCAGACGCTAATGTAAGGTGCCCAACGTCAAACCGCAGTTTCCAACCTTCAATTGGCTCCACATATTGTGTATAATAGCATTATTTCTTGATGCAAAATATTTTATAATTATATTAGTTTTGCTAGAGCAACAATCGAATCCTTCACGATGTTCCGTAGCGTTTCGTCAACGCGATATATATAACTGGGTCAAGTATAGAGCCTTGAGACCTCCCGGCTTGGTGTCTGTTAGAGTGGATTTGGAACTGCTGAACGACGTTCCCGGTGTAAATAATACCATCATCATGCAGCGAAGCCTATGCCTTCTCCCCTGTTTTGCGTCCTTTCCATAATTTTGGCCTTTTCATACTTCCGCCAAATGTTCGAATATTGTCTTTCTTGGCCTTCCATCGTTTTTCTTTCAAAAAAATTTCTCTCGAATAGATGTGTTAAAAACAGATTGTGTCTCAATAAATGTCCAAAATGTTTGGTTTTCAGTTTTTGAACTGCTTTTATGAGGTTGGTTTGCTTATTGATCTTTTTCAGAATATCTTCGTTGGTTTTTCTTTGTGTTTCGCTACGGTCGCAGGTTGAAATCCTGCCTCGGGCATGGATGTGTGTGATGTCCTTAGGTTAGTTAGGTTTAAGTAGTTCTAAGTTCTAGGGGACTGATGACCACAGAAGTTAAGGCCCATAGTGCTCAGAGCCACTTTTTTCTTTGTGTTCAGCGTTATCTGAAGTCATAGTTTCACCAGATGTAAAGCGCATTTTGTCTGTTTTGAACAGTGTTCAGCTTTCGCAGTCTTATAGGAGCACAGTTAGATGAACGTCTTCATAAACTGTTCTTACATTCTGAACAACAGGAATTGTTCACAAGTAGTTGACTTCATTAATTGAAAGCGAGTTCAGCTATGGCAATTCTTTTTTTAATTGTAACGTTGAATCTTTCCCCTTCTGTAATTAACATATTTAAATAACAAAATTTATCAACTTTTATCTGCTTTATTTCCTTCAAATTGGATGTCAGATGTCCTCCCCTGGCCGAGCGGTTCTAGGCGCTACAGTCTGTAAGCACGCGACCGCTACGGTCGCAGGTTCGAGTCCTGCTTCGGGCTTGCATGTGTGTGATGTCATTAGGTTAGTTGGGTTTAAGTACTTCTAAGTTCTAGGGAATGATGACCACAGAAGCTAAGTCCTATAGTGCTCAGAGCCATTTGAACCATTTGTCCTCCTCATTTTCATTTGCTTACTATCATAATTTTCATTAGTTCACTATTACTTCTAGTTTTCTTAAATCTTTTATGAACTACTTTGTCAACAGTTGAAGTATTTATGTTGGGCGTCTAGTTTCTATTCTTACTGGTTAATTTTCAAGCCTGGGCTACTGAGGCTGCACTGATACTGCCTCTTAACAAAACAAGTGTGGACTGTGATATTCATTCTGCAAACATTTATAAACCATGTGTTGCCACGTTAATTTTTATTACTAAGATTAGGCGCTGTCAGTGCAGCCTCAGTAGGCCACGCTTTAGAATGAACCTGTAATATTTGAAATTAGTCGCCTAATATAAATATTGCAACTGTTGACGGAATCGTTCATACACACTTTAAGAAATTTAACAAAGTTGCTGGTTCCCTGTCAACAAAATGCTGAAACGGAAAAAGAATAATAATTTGAAGTTCAAGCTTCTTCATAACTGCTGAAAACTCAGATAGTACATTATGCATATGGATTTCACTACCAGCTGTTAAGGTGATATCATCTGCAGATCTTGTCCAGTGAAGGAGAATTCAGTTCACTTAAGCTCCAGATTTTTTTCCTCTAAATATTTTTATAGCATTGTCGATGGAAAGTTAAGCAAACAAATAAATCTTATATCTAATGTAAATGGTTTATTCATCTCGTGTATTAACGTTGAGCTCAAAACGAGTATGACAACTGTTAAGAAATGTAGCAACTAGTTTGTAGAGAAAGTTGCGACAGAATGTAGTTTTTCATTATGAAAAAATCAAGTCATGGCTGCAGCAGTAATACGTCATGCCTAATACCCGTTACTTATGTGTCACCAGTTCTACGCAATTCTTCGGGTGTTCCCTCAGTATAATTATTACAAATGAAAGATTAATTTAACGGACTGTTACGTAACCTGTCGCGGGAGCCAGAGACCGTACTGTAACTGTACGTGACGTAGCTAACATCCACCTCGTACGTTCACATAAGGCTCGTTTATTCGTTTTTCCGGCATGAAGAAGACTATTTTTCATTCTTAAATAGACTAGAATAGAATTCATTTCAAGCCACAAATAACTCATTAGTAGACTAAATGTAACGAACATGTAAAATGAGAGCAGTATTACTTTTATACATTCTCCTTCTTCGGTGGTGATTCAGACTCTGTATCACTCAGTAGTTTGTTTAATTAAGCACGTCACTGAATACTTACGCACTTTATCTCTGTTTATGTGGATGCCACATTTGTGAATGATAATAAATATTAATTAAAATGAAGAAAACTTTTCCTGTTTATTTAATACTGCGCGTTTGTGAAGCCACTGGTTAATAACATATCTAACTTCCAAAAAAGTTCCGCTTTCATTTGCACTGATTGTCTTCAGTTCGCAAAGATAAGATATTGTTTTAATAAATGTGGCCGGCCGTTTGTGGCTGAGCGGTTCTAGGCGCTTCAGTCTGGAACCGCGCGACCGCTACGGTCGCAGGTTCGAATACTGCCTCTGGCATGGATGTGTGTGCTGTCCTTAAGTTAGTTAGGTTTAAGTAGTTCTAAGTCTAGGGGACTGATGACCTAATATGTTAAGCTCCATAGTGCTCAGAGCCATTTGAACCATTAATAAACGTGAATATGAGTTGCTTCTGGTAGCAGGAGGATGATTCATAAAATTGGTCTTAGGAAGTAGGATAAGAAGGGTTTATGCAATACGTGCACTTGGTCGTCTGGAATCTTCATGGTCAGCATTAACAGTGGTTCCGTTGCTCACAATAATAGCGCAGTTCCTATAAATAGTGTAATATCATGATAATCTGTCAGTACCAGATAAATTCAACGTAGACAATTTTATGCTGCTTATAGAAGGCAGTAGATAATGAAAATAGTGTACAACTGAAAAAAATTTAGCACGGAAATATTATCTGACTGTTATCAGTGAACATAAAAACAATGAGATTTCAGATTCCAAAATTATGTGGTACAGACATAATTTATATCAAACAACAAAATGAGTTTTTTTACGAAAGAAAACTATCCACTCCTCTACATTTTTATATATTTAATGAAATGGGAAGATGACAAGATGCAATTTTATGTTCTAAATCGTTGATTGCCGTTTTCAGCTCACTAGTTTCTAAAATTTCCTTTTCCATAATGTTCTATAGAAGCGTAAAATAGTTTCACAAATTCATATTAGGTGGAAAGTGCCGTAACACACTTTCAATATGATGCATTGAGTTGGTATTCCACTTACAAATACAAATCTCGTCGCAAATACATCAGTTATTCAAAAATGTTTTATTTATTTCTAATTTGCAGTCATATTTCTCCTTCCATTCTAGAAATACAACATAAAAATCGGAAAGTTTTAGAGACTGGTTCAAATAATTTCAGGAGTCATTGGATTCACAGGATCTCTCTGTAATGATAATAAACATTTCACGAAATAATTCAACATTTAAATGACCAAGAAAGAGACACGACATTTGTTGCTCACTTTGTGATTTTTCTCGTTCATTAAATTTTATACTCTGTTCGAAAATTTGTTTCTTAGTTTGGTATCTTACGCGATACATACTTATTTCTCATCCTAGTGGTGCTCTCACGTAATGGAGAAAGATAATTGTGTTGAGCATGGAGCTATGCCCGCCAACTTTCTTTCCCCTTTCTTCTATTTGCATTAGCGCTATAATTTTTGGATCTTTTGTTTTTATTTTTCCATAGAAAAATTGTTGTCAAAGAGTGTTTCTTCTTGTTTCAGACGTCAGTTATGTGGCATTTTCATATTGTGACGTAGTATAAAAGGTGGTACAAATGTTTAATTTTTTTGTCGTTTCGTCTTCTTTTGAGGGACCAATTAAGCAACTGGAAAAATCAAAAAAAGCCTGTAAGGAAACTATTTGCAGGGGCAAAGCTATTTTTATACGTTATCAATATCCCGTGAATGTCGGAGATCAAGGTTAGCGCTTTACTTCGAATTTTGAATATTTTTCAAGAACTACATTTTGAAACTTCCCGGCAGATTAAAACTGTGTGCCCGACCGAGACTCGAACTCGGGACCCTTACCTTTCGCGGGCGAGTGCGAAAGGCAAGGGTCCCGAGTTCGAGTCTCGGTCGGGCACACAGTTTTAATCTGCCAGGAAGTTTCATATCAGCTCACACTCCGCTGCAGAGTGAAAATCTCATTCTGGGAACTACATTTTATTTCAAGACTCTTTGGAAATCACATCTTTCTTCAAGAGATGGTGACTATTTTATACCTTTTTAAAATTAAAGTAATTTTTTTATTTACTAAGAAATACACAGTAGTGGAGCAGCTGGTAGTAACACATTCGGTTATGATGACTACTTTTTTTAATAGTATGAAGAATAAGTTCCGGCAAACAAATTGGGAACTATTAGCGTGTTTACATTAGATCGTTTTATCGTACTTTGTTCTGCATTAATTGTCTCGTTATACTAAACATAGACTAATTTATAATCCAGTTTCTTCAGTATACACTATCAGTTTGCTACTTGAAGACTGCTGAAAGTTTAGAAGTACGACTTCAATGAAAGATAGGACCAAACAAAGTTGATTACATTAGGTTAGAGTTTCAGTTCGGCTCATTTTGATATAATTTACGGAGAAATAAGAACATGGATTTAAGTGTAACTAGAACAATCACATTATTAATGTTTGTTCATTAATTTAGTTACTTTCACAGTTGTTATTCTGGTTTTCACAGGGCAATTTGATATTTGGAGACGATGAGTTCGATCAAATCGTCTGCTTATAGTTTAAAAAGTACCAGCTGTTTCGGAACTGAGATAAGCTGCATTTTCATACTTACGATGTTATTAACAAATTTCGGAAACAGAGACAGAATTTTTAACAAAAAGCCTTGTGTCATTATTTACAGTATAAATGTCAATTGTCATGGCTATAAAAGCTGCTTGTACGAAAAAGACACCATGTGAGTTGGACCGTACCAATATGACGGGTGTGCTGTAATATACTGTCGACCAGTTCAAGTCGTATATGGCTTTCGTGTCATGAATTAAGGCATATGTCCTTTTTAAACACATGCATATCATTATCTTAGTGGTTAGAGATGTTATAGTACAAGCTGGGAAATTGTTAAATTCATACAGTGCTTTAATATCTTAGGGTAATAGTGCAGAGATCTTTGGATACAAGTCTTCTACCCTCAATCCAATTGAATACTGTTAGAAAATTTAAATCATTAACTTTGGCACTCGTGTCTTCTAGGTGAACAACTAATAATTAATGGGGGTATATTGAATAAAAGTACTTTTAATATCTGCAGTACCACGACGTAATGTTCTTCTTGTCACTGAGTTTATACCCCTCATCTGGAAGGACAACTACTGGTAAAGCTCATTTTATGAGTTTCCAGATATCTCCATAAGGTCTGCGTGATTTAAATGTAACGAATAACTGTCAGTTCATAGTATATCTACATAGAAACACTATTAAGAGTAATACGATGCAAATACTTTCTAAGACAGCTAACTTTTCTTACGCAACGTAACTTTAAGCACATTACATAAAACTGAAAACTCGAATTGTAGGATAATTTTAGTACAGAATTAAGTATTGCATAGAAAAGATGTCAGCTTAATAATTAAAATTCTCTATTCCACTTTACTAGAGACACTACAGTAGCGATAACATTCATTCTTTGTGTTTATAAGTGGGTGCCAGTACCATCGAAGCCAAATTCGTGTTACGTTTTCATACAATTTTCTTGCCTTTGTAATTAAACGTGATTCTTCTTGAGCAACCAAAAAACAGTTAACTTATTTGTAGACAGCTAATAGAGGTGAAATCGCACTCACTGTACACCCTATTCTATTTCTTTAAGTAAAAACAACATATCTGACCAACTCGGATATCCGAGCCCGTAAATGCACCGCTTCCGCTATTCGGGGCGACGAGCCTACTCCTGATCGCGAATTAGCGATGAGATCTGGGTAGCTGGCCAGTCTGGATATGGTTTTCATGCCGTTCCCCACATCCAACTAGGTAAATATCGGGCTGGTAGCCACGTCCCGCCTTAGACATAAGCTACGCTAACACTTAGAAAACGTTTTCATACTTGAACATGAGATTTGCTCGAGACGTAAACAGATGGCGCACACCAATTTCATCACGTGGGAGAGGAGGGAGAGGGGAAAGGGAGATAGTTATTTGAGAAAACGAAGAAATTAATTTCAGATGTGTCCAAACTCTAAGACCCTAACTGATGCTGTTTTAACACAAAGAGCAAAGGTTAGAATTCAAACACTAGTTAACTACGGCATTATTAGAGACAGAGCTAAAATTCGGAGAGGCCAAACAAGGGGATGGAAATCGGTCGTGTCCTCTTTAAAAGCCTTGTTCGCTTTGGGGAAACACAGCATACCTTAATCTAGATGGCGGGAAGGTGGGTGGATTTGATCCTGCCTCATTCCTATACAAATTCAGTTAGCTAACCAATGCGGGTCGGTAACATGTAAATTTCTACATCTCATCTACCGTAGTTGGACAAAAATATGGAAACAACGTGAGAAATGCATATTTAAACATAAATGAAGATGATAGACAAGCTTGTAGGTTGCACTGCTGTATTTGACCATAGACGACACCTGTGCAATGTTCCCACTCAATACGTTGCAAGGGTAAGCCGTAATCAAAACAGAACAGTATTCTGTATAGATGTGAATGCTTTATCTGAGAGCTAAGTGAATTACACTGCAGGAAAATTGTTGGTGCTTGTTGTGTAGATGTGAATGCATTATGTCAGAGCTAAGTGAATTCCACTGCAGGCAAATTGTTGGTGCTCGTTGTGTAGATGTGAATGCATTATGTCAGAGCTAAGTGAATTCCACTGCAGGCAAATTGTTGGTGCTCGTTGTGTAGATGTGAATGCATTATGTCAGAGCTAAGTGAATTCCACTGCAGGCAAATTGTTGGGGCTCGTTGTGTAGATGTGAATGCATTATGTCAGAGCTAAGTGAATTCCACTGCAGGCAAATTGTTGGTGCTCGTTGTGTAGATGTGAATGCATTATGTCAGAGTTAAGTGAATTCCACTACAGGCAAATTGTTGGAGCTCGTATGGTGCGTGCTTCCATAACCAAGATAGACGAAGTTTCTGTCTTTCAAGATGCATCATACCGAAGGTTCATGCTACATATAGGGAATGTGGAAAAATATCATTCGCTAAAACACAATTCCAACGAAAGTGTGTGTTGAGGGACGGTCTTTGAAGGGACCTCTGGCGAAAAATAAGAGGACAACAGCTCCAAAAGTAACTGCAGCAGTGACTCTCACACTCGCGAATCCTGTCAGCACCAAAGAAACTGGAAGGCAGGTCCAGAAGCAAGGAATTCCCGTGTGAGTTGGAAATTCAAAACCAGTCATCATCGACGCAAATTCCCGTTACAGGAAAAAGTGGTACCGAAGTCATAAAACCTGGACTATGGAGCAATGGGGGAATGTCATTTGGTCGGATGGTTCTTGTACACTTTACATCCCAAGACTGAAACATGTCGGGGGTCCACCGATGATTTGAGCAGCTTTACCGTAGTATTCCACGGGTCCCATGGTTGCTCTGCAAGGTCGTATTACTGCGGAGAATTATGTGACCATTTTGGATGATCAGGTCCATACCATGGTACAATGTTTGTTCCCAACCGATTGTGATGTGCCCCAAGACGACTGGGGCCCTGGCCGACCGGGGTGGCCAAGCGGTTCTAGGCGCTACAGTCTGGAACCGCGTGACCGCTACGGTCGCAGGTTCGAATCCTGCCTCGGGTATGGATGTGTGTGATGTCCTTAGGTTAGTTAGGTTTAAGTAGTTCTAAGTTCTAGGGGACTGATGGCCTTAGAAGTTAAGTCCCGTAGTCCTCAGGGCCATTTGACTGGGTCTCTGTTCACACCGCTCGAATCGTCCAGGACTGGTTTTGGTAGCACCAGGACGATTGTCGCATCGCTCTTGCCCACCACAGTCATCAAATTTCATATTACTTTGCCTTTGTGGTCTACTTAGGAGAGAAGGGTGCCTGATCACTATACATCTCCATCACCGTGGCCTGAATTGTCCACTATCCTGCAGGATGATTGGCATAATATCCCCTTGAAAACCATGAAAGACCCGTATTTATCGATTCCGAGAAGACTGGCTGTTGCTTTGAATGGAAAAGATTTTCCTACACAGTACTGGGTAATGTGATTTGTTTCTGTTGTTTCCATGTTTTTGTCCACTCCCTATACATCTACACTTCGCCACTTCGCAAGCCGCCTTACTCTCTCTCTCTCTCTCTCTCTCTCTCTCTCTCTCTCTCTCCCTCCCTCCCTCCCTCCCTCCCTCCCTCCTTCTACCTCCTTTTCACTACTCCATTCGTAAATAGCTCGTGGCAAGAATGACTGTCAATAAACGTCCGTATTAGCTCTAATTGGTCTGATTATCTCGACGTGGTCATTTCTCGAGCTCTCAGTGATACGGAACGTCTCTCTTGTAACATCTACCACTGGATTTTGTTAAGCACCTCGGTAACACTCTAGCGCGAGGTAAACGATTCCGTGACGAAATGTGCCGCTCTTCGCTGGATCTTTCTATCTCTCCTATTAATCCTTCTTGGTTAAGACTACCAAACGGATCTGCAGTTCACAAGAATCGGTTTAGCAAGCGTTTTATAAGCTTTCGTACTGTTTCTTAAGATTCATTCAACGAATCTCAGCCTGGCACCTGCCTTACCTATTATTTGTTTTATGTCATCTTTTGACTTTACTCCTAGCTATTTTACGGTAGCTATTGTTTCCAGAGGATTGTCGCCAAGAGGGTAATAGGCTATTTTCGTACGTTAAAAACGTTGTTCGGTTTGTGGTTATTCTTAATTCAAATAGCGTTTTCGTCCAATATACTCACAAAATATGTGTTATTTTATGTAATTAAAGCTTAAAAATTATTACACTTCAAAATTTGGTCGAAAACGCTCCGTTAATGGCGGGAGTGCTTTTGATATCACAGGCTAGGAGTAAGACGAAGCTATACGTTTGTTATAGGAGTGTTAGCCGAAGTTACTAGACTTTTCCCGTAATTTTTCTGCAAACAGCATAGTTATTTGGTGGTGGAAAATGCATTTACGATCTTTAAATAGTAAAAGAAGGAAATTTTGTGAAGGCTGATAGTGGAAACCTTCCAAAAGCTGATGCGTTTATGGTATCTTCATTCTTCAGAAGCAACTCAGATTTTTATGTTTTGGAAATAAGACATGTGGAAACTGCATTTCCTGGTGACTGGGTTGGAAGTGCTGTGACATAGAAATTATTCATAGAATTGTCTTAAAACGGAGGGAAACTGGACGTGGATTATTTGCTGAAAAAGTTTTCCAGGGCAACTTCTGAAAGCCTACACAATAAAACACAGCAAAAACTTTTTCATCCAGAAATTAATTCTAATTCTTAATTGCTGTTGTTGTTGTCATGAAACTAATGCTGTTTTCCAGGTACTTGTTTCCTGAATTTTTTGACTATCAGACAGCATAATAAGACTTGTCGGGAACTACAGAGCATCATCGTGTTTGCCTTCAACAGCCTTATATAGTGTAGTTGTTCTGTTCCTCCGGTCATTAATTTAATGCAGCGGAAATTTATGTCTATGAAATATGCAGTAGTCTCAGCAGAAACTTAACGTATCAGTTGCTCCACTGCGTATTTAGGTACAGCTGAAACACTATAATTTCAAAGTGTTTAAGTAGGACCAATTTTCATTTTATCGTTATGCCCTGGTCGTATTATATTTCCTCGTAGATTACATTCGATGTTCAATTTTTCAATTTTTTGCAATGGGCTCAGTGAAGATAGTTGGAAGTGGCAAATTATTGTCTTCAATCACTTGTTAGAGAAAAATAACGTCGTTGGAAATCAGGATATGAGCTACATAGAGCGTGATCTACAGTTTCTTAACCCCATTCTTGTGGTTCATCTCAAACTGATCAGATATAAAATGAAGCTAATACACTAAAAAAAAGGACGCATCACGAAGGAATTATCCGAATGGGACGTAAATCAGTAGATGTGATGTACATATACAGACAAACAAATGATTACAATTTCAGAGAAATGGAACGATTTATTCAAGAGAAACAACTTTACAAATCGAATAATTCAATGATGCTTTTCTCCACCTCTCTTCTTTATGCAAGCTGTTATTCGGCTTGACATTAATTGACAGAATTGTTGGTTGTTCTCCTGCGGGCTATCGTGCCATATTGTGTCCAACTGGCGCGTTAGATCGTCAAAATGCGGATATGGTTGGAGGGCTCTGCCCATAATGCTCCAAACGTTCTCACTAGGAGACAGATCCCGTGATGTTTTTGGCCAAGATAGGGTTTGGCGAGCGAAAAGCGGTAGGAGCTCTCACCATGTGCGGGCGGGAATTATCTTGCTGAAATGTAAACCCAGGATGGCTTGCCATGAAGGGCAACTAAATGGCGTGCAGCATATCGTCGACGTACCGCTGTGCTGTACTGGTCCCTCGGATGACAACCAGAGAGACTCTGCTATGAAAAGAAATGACATCCCAGATCATCACTTCATGTTCTCAGGCCATATGACGGAAGACAGTCACGTTGATCTTCCACGGCTGTCCGGGGTGTCTACAGACAAGTCTTCGATGGAGATCAGGGATCAGTTCGAAGCAGGACTCATTACTGAAGACAATTCCACTCCAGTCAATAGGATTTCAGGCCGAAGACGTGTCTGGAGACGCCCCAGACATGATAAAGTAATGTATAGTGGGGTATAATATCCAGTCGACGACATGATTATTACAGACAGTTCATCAATTGCGGGAACGTATTGGTCAACAGCTAATTCAATACATGACAGGCATCCTCTGTAACACCACGATGTGATTTGCGATAACTGGAGCTTTAATAAAACCCTGTGGAATACCCATTAACGACCATGGTGTCACACTACAACGTCTGCCTGTTTTTTTCTCTTCTTCCATTTCACTATCGATCATCGGAGGAATTTTGAAATTTAGCACTTTCGCCAGTTTTCACTTAACAACGCATAATAAAACTGTTTAGTCAACGTGAGTGGATAGGATACAAGACCCAATGTCCCATATTCGTTGCTAGCGCAAGTACACATGAAATCAGAGGGATCGCGGCAAGCCGTGTTATCAAATGGTTCAAATGGCTCTGACCACTATGAGACTTAACCTCTGAGGTCATCAGTTCCCTAGAACTTAGAACTACTTAAACCTAACTAACCTAAGGACATCACACACATCCATACCCGAGGCAGGATTCGAACCTACGACCGTAGCGGTCGTGCGGTTCCAGACTGTAGTGCCTAGAGCCGCTCGGCCACTCAGGCCGGCGCCGTGGTATCATGCGACGACGTAACACAGGCCCAAAATGCGCCCTTTAGGTTGTTGTATATTTATTGCAGCTGCTTCTGCTGCAGCATCTGTGTAATAGCAATTAAGATACACATTGTATAACCAAACTATTATACCGCTGCCACCGCAATAAATTGTTGTTCGCATATTTTAATTGTAACTGAATGAAAATTATGGATAGGTAATATATTTGTGAACATTACGTAATTAAACAATATTTTTCAGCAAAGAAAGCATTTTGGCAGGCTTGATCTACGAAAAGGTTAATAGAAGAATAAAGTGCCTGAACATCGCGAAAAGCAACATACTTTTTAAGAATCTCTGCTTGCTGTTGATAAGGATACATATACATTGTATGACTGTAATACTAATCGCAAATTTTGGAATGGCCAGCCGCGGTGGTCGAGCGGTTCTAGGCACTTCAGTCCGGAACCACGCGGATGCTACGGTCACAGGTTCGAATCCTGTCTCAGGCATTGATGTGTGTGATGTCCTTAAGTTAGTTATGTTTAAGTAGTTCTAAATTTAGGGGACTGATGACCTCAGCTGTTAAATCCCATAGTGCTTAGAACCATTTTATCCATTTGAAAGTGTGGAATACCGAGGATTGGTTCTTATGATTGATATGAGATTAAAAGAGGATCTGTTCTCTGCAACAATAATTGTGAAGGACCGCAGTCTATACATAGAAATTTAGTCAGTTGCGACTATAAGTCACTCTTCTACAGTGTTTGAAAACAACGTGTATCCGTATCTGTCGTTGGAGAAAATGCTTTTTAAATAACTGTCCATGTTTTTGACTGAAAAGTGACTTTTTTATTATTCTGAAATGTTTGTCATGAAAATGTGGCATATAATCTTTGGATTCTCTGCAGCTGACGCAAACGAATTTTCTTTCTTCTTTTCTCTAGCGTCTATCCCATCTAGTACAGGGTCCGTTTTTCAGGATTCGTTAAAATTTATTGTATAATTTAACTTTGTAGCTATATGTCCTTGACGGCACAGTCGTGAAGCTAACCTAGGAGAGGAAATCATATGTGCATTCTGTAAGTGAATAATGTGAGCTTTATTCTGTGTGTTATCGTACTTCAGCTGCTTGTGGGTAACATACTTTTTAAGATAGAATTTGGGACCAGCTCAGCATTTGCTAAACAACTGTGGGAAACAGCCTAAGAAGCACTCTCAGCTGACGGCGTACCAGTCCACAGTGGTTAATCCACGCGCTGATTCAGTCCAGGTATGGATCACCTCCTCGTCTCGCAAGATAGCACGTTGCGCCTTACGCTATAGGAACAATTCAATTAACGGAACAAAATGTTATAGCTTTAAAGCTCACTATTAGCCAACACCCTAGACATACTGACTTCCAAGCACTGCATCCCAGATATTCTCAATAATATTCATGTCTGGGGAGTCTGATCGCTAGCGGAAGTGTTTAAACTCAGAAGAGTTTTCCTGGAGTCGCTCTGTAGCTTTGACGTGTGGGATGTCGCATTGTCCTGCTGGAATTGCCCAAGTCCGTAAGAATGCACAATACGCATGAATGGATGCAGGTGATCAGACAGAATGATTACGTATGTGTCTCTTGTCGGAGTCGTATCTAGACGTATGAGGGGCCCCATACCACTCAAACTACACACGCCCCACACCATTACAAAGCCTCCAACAGCTTGAACAGTTCCCTGCTGCCGGTCCATGGATTAATGAGGTGGTCTCCATACCCGAATACCTCCATCCACTCGATACAATTTGAAACAAGACTCGTCCGACCAGACAATATATCTCCAGTCATCAACAGTCTAATGTCGGAGTTAACGGGCCCGGGCGTAAAGCTTTGTGTCGTGCAGTCATTAAGGGTACACGAGTGAGCCTTCGGCTCCGAAATCCATTATGGATGATGTTTCGTTGAATGGTTCGCCCGCTGCCACTTGTTGATGGCCCAGCAATGAAATCGGCAGCAATCTGCGGAAATGGCTCTGAGCACTATGTGACTTAACATCTATGGTCATCAGTCCCCTAGAACTTAGAACTACTTAAACCTAACTAACCTAAGGACAACACACAACACCCAGCCATCACGAGGCAGAGAAAATCCCTGACCCCCCCGGGAATCGAACCCGGGAACTCGGGCGCGGGAAGCGAGAACGCTACCGCAAACCACGAGATGCGGGAAATCTGCGGAAAGGTTGCACTACTGTCACGTTGCACATCAGTCGTCAGTGGTCCCGTTCTTGCAGGACCTTTTTGCGGCCGCAGCGATGTCGGAGATTTGATGTTTTACCGGATTCCCGATATTCACGATACACTCGTGAAATGGCCGTACGGGATAATCCATACGTCGTCGCTACTTCAGATGCTGTATCCCATCGCAAGTGCGCCCACTGAAACACTATGTTCAAACTCACATCATGATAACCCGCCTTTGTAGCAGCAGTAACCGATCTAGCAACTGTACCAGACACTTGTTGTCTTAGATAGGCGTTGCCTACCGCAGGGCCGTATTCTGCCTGTTTACATATCTTTGTATTTGAATACGCATGCCTATACCAGTTTCTCTGTCGCTTCAACGAATGACAACGTCATAAGGGGCGGAGGACAAACTCAGAAGGAGGAGGATTGGGGAGGAAATCGGTCGTGGTCTTTCCCAGATAACGATCGCAGCATTCGCCTTTACCGATTTAGGGGAACGATGAAAAACCAGCAGTTGTACAGCCGGACTGATTTTTCTTCCTTCTCCTCGACAGTGTAGCTTCAGAGCCTTAATCTCTGCACCACATCGCGCGGACCTTATTTTAGGTGGTATTTGTTTGGAGTACTTTTCTAAAGTGCTTGTAACGTTCACACCAAGGGTAGATACGTATTTTAATCGCAACGGAAAGAAAAGTGTATCTATACGAGAAGACTGATGAGCTAGACTCTTCGACTGAAACAGTGAATATTGATTTTTGTTTGCTTTATTAGTTCCTCTAAAATTCCTTCACCTCAGTTACAGTACTTCTTAAATTTACAAATGGCAAAACTTCCGTTCATTAATTTTACTTCAAAAGGGAAGAAAGAACAAAATATATATTATTTTATCACAGTTAACACTAAATCTCCTATCAGCACTAGATAATAATGTAAAAGTTAATATACGATTGTGTTAAATTTACGTTTCCTAATAATTAGTTAAAGGAAAGGAAACTAATACAAAAGCATGATCAACTTCAACAAACACTGTTACCTTTGATTTATATTGAGGGATTGACTGTCTGAATGGGTGTAAGATCAGATGACCCCTTGAAGTTAGGAATCGAAAGTTTGGTTAAAAAAATGGCCAATGAGGAGTGTTCTCGAAGAACTTCTCGTATATTTTGATCTTGAGGACTGTATAAGTGATGTGACTTCTGTAAATTCCTCAGCGTGATTGATGAACGACACGTTGTAGCAGGCGACAGGCGACTATTTCAGTTGTCGAAACATGTGTAGAATCAGTTCGGCGGGAAAATGGGAAAGATAGCATCAGTTGTCCAACATCAGGGCATACTCGTACTCCCTATGTACCAGTAACTAAGGAGCAATAGTCGGCGTAAGGAAGATATGCGTGATACGTATAGTGTTGGTTTGGTATGAATGCTAAGTGCAGTTTGATGGAAGAAGTGTACAGAAATGCGCTATAGTTTCCGTTATAGGAAAAAAGTGATAAACAACATGTTTAAATATGAGGACAAAATGAAAATTATTCAATAGGCCCCTGAAGGAGTGCTTATGGAGATGAAAAATTCTTTTATTACACGACTCAGTGCACTTTATTCAAAATTTTGTAAGTGAGTAGATTTCATCGCTCAACTGCTGTTTTAGAGGATCTGAAAAATATTTATCTACGGTTGCTACGTTCTCTTTACTGGACTTCTCCATCCGCGTATTCCTTTATATGTTGAATAGGTGGGCGTTGGAAATGGTCAAATCGGGTAAAAAGAATGGAGATTCCAGCAGCTCATTAAAAAATCCCTCCGTTTTTCTATTAGCAAAGTGCCAATGTATGTCCTGATGAGACATAGTATACTTTTACAATCCGTTCCTCTCTTCCCAGTCGGCCGCCGTGGCCGAGCGGTTTTAGGCGCTTCAGTCCGGAACTGCGTGACTGCTACGGTCGCAGGTTCGAATCCTGCCTCGGGCATGGATGTGTGTGATGTCCTTAGGTTAGTTAGGTTTAAGTAGCTCTAAGTTCTAGAGGACTGATGACCTTAGATGTTAAGTCCCATAGTGCTCAGAACCATTTGAGCCTCTTTTTCCGTATTTATTCATCCATTGGTTCGATAGACTTCGCCAGTTATTTTTATTACTTACAAGGCAATAAAACAGAAGAACCCTTTTTTTCATCCCAGGAAACATTAACCATATCCTATATTAAAACGACGTCCGAGTTTTTGTGGTACGCGGTCATCTTCCTTCAGTCACATCTCTCATCGCTATGTCTGTTTTTGCGTAGAGTGGCGGACCGTTACAAACATGTGCACAAAATCAGTTGAATCCTTTGTAAAACGGTTGTAATACTTCTGAGAAATATTTGCTCACATTTACTTTTAGACAGAATTCAGTTGATGTATGCCGTATATTGTACGAACTTTTTTCACAATGAATTCCCAACGCTAATCGTTCTGTATTTTTTCTTTTAATATAAGTACTGCGCAAGTTGTTTTATACATCTTTGACTTGCATATCCGCAACTGCCACACTGCGATATTTTCCTGTGTTTTTGTCTGCTTCTGCAGACTTACGGTGTCTTTCAAGGGGGTAACACTCAAGAGATTTATAGCCGGGCTGAAATTCAGCCACTGCTTGCTTTAGTGTTAACAACTGTCAAGGAACAGACTCGTTAACAGCTTTCCGCTCCGTCTGATGAATTTCCTTTGGAAATACAGTACACAAAACAGAGAATTAAAGCTCGAAATTCTGGTTTCCCCATTTGAACTACTTCAAAAAAGTCATCTAAACAAATCTATTCCGCAGATCAAGTTGACACTTCCGTTATTAGCAGTGTGAACCAACATGTTGTTGTTGCTGTTGCGGTCATCAGTTCAACCTACACTCATGTGAACCTGATTAATGAAGTCAAGCCTAGGTCTCTCTACAATTTTTACCCCTCCCATCCCTCACTCTTCTCCACTGCCAAACTGACGAGTCTTTGATTGAGCAGGATACATACCAACAACCGATCCCTTCTTTTAGTCAAGTTGTGTCGTAAATTTCTCTTCTCCCCATTTCTATTCAGTATCTCCTGATTAGTTACCTGATCTATCCGTCCACACTTCAACGTTCTCTTGTAGCACCATTTAACAGCAGTTTCTATTTACGTCCTGTTTGAACTGTTTGCCGCCTACGTTTCGCTTCCGTACGAAGTTAAACTCAGAGACATAACTGCAGAAAAGTGTTCCTAACATTTCAGTCCACTCGTATATCTTATGTTGTCTGTAATTCCCCTTCCAGAGATCTACATCTCAGAAATCCTCTCTCTTTCACCCATTGTTACTTATTTTACTGGACAAATAGCTAAACTCACTACTGCTTTTGTATCCCATTTCTTATCCTATTTCTCTCAGCATAATCTGACTACATTTTGTACATTCCATTACCCTTGTTTTACTTGCGTTGATGTACATCTTGTAACCCCTTTTCAAGATACTATTTATTCCATTCAGCTGCTGTTCCAAGTATTTTCCATCTCTGAAACAATTAAAATGTCGTCGGAAAACTTTAAAGTATTAATGTCTTCTCCTAGATGCAACGGCCTTGCCACAGTGGATACACCGGTTCCCGTCAGATCACCGAAGTTAAGCGCTGTTGGGCGCGGCCGGCACTGGGATCGGTAACCGTCCGGGCGATTTTTCGGGATGCACTCAGCCTCGTGATGCCAACTGAGGAGCTACTCGACCAAATAGTCGCGGCTGCGGTCACAGAAAACCATCCGAACGACCGGGAGAGCGGTGTGCTGACCACACGCCCCTTCTATCCGCATCCTCAACTGAGAATGATACGGCGGTCGGATGGTCCCGATGGGCCACTTGTGGCCTGAAGACGGATCGAGTGCTCTTCTCTCAGAACTAATATTTCCTTTCCAAATTTTTGTTTGCGTAACTGCTTGATCCATGCACAGACTCAATGACCTTCTATCACCCCTTACTCAACTACTGTTTCCCTTGGATGCTTTTCGTCTCGTGTGACTTCGGTCTGTTTTTCCTTACAATCTACAGATAGTCTTTCGCTCCCTGTTTTTCATCCCTGCTACATTCAGAATTTCAAAGTAGGTTTTCCAGACAACATTGTAAATAATCTGTTTCTCCATCTACAAATGATATTAAAACAGCTTTGTCTTTCTTCAATTTATGGTATAAGAGAAGTTGGTTCAAATGGCTCAGAGCACTATGGGACTTAACTTCTAAGGTCATCAGTCCCCTAGAACTTCGAACTACTTAAACCTAACTAACCTAAGGACATCACACACATCCATCATCCATGCCCGAGGCAGGATCCGAATCTGCGACCGTAGCGGTGGCGCGGTTCCAGACTGTAGCGCCTAGAGCCGCTCGGCCACCTCGCCGGCTATAAGAGATGTCGTAGCGTCAGTATTGCCACGCTTAATGTCAGGTCGCGAGCTTATCACCTTGCAGTAGTATTGCACGTGGATCACTATGAAGCAAATTGTAGGAACTGGGACACGTGCGGACGTATGAAGGCAGGACGTGAATGGAGTGAGAAAACTGTGAATAGACGTTGATAAGACATGGCCCGACGGCGCTGGCGGGTCCCGGCCCAGCCCTGACCTAGGGCAAAGCGGCGGCGCGCTACTTGACCTGTTATTACAGCGCGCCAAGTGCAGCCAGGAAGCGCTCCTCTTGTTTATTTCACGCAGAATAAACCACCGCGCAGCCTCTCATGTGCGCCTGTCAACTCCCCTTGCCACATTTTTTTCTTGGTTCAACATGCTAGAGTGGCAGTATATCAATGTATAGCGCTCGTCTAAACGTCATACATCCGTTTCACCGTACCTCCCGCACGAGTGTAACTCTCCATTATGCAGTTCAGTGTTGCTTCGTTTTTATTTCTCACCGTTGTTTTCCTTAAACGAATTTCTTATTACAATGGAATAAGACAACTAAGGAACTATTCATCCAGACATAGAGATGGCACGAATATGACAAAAATGCGTTAATATTTGCAAAGTACACTAGTGTGTAAAACTAAAGCAACACACCGCTGATTCCCCGTGTCTAATTTACAATATAATAATACGAACTGTCAAGTGGCGCGGGGTAGCCGCGCGGTCTCAGACGGTTTGCTACGGTTCGCGCGGGTCCCCCGTCGGAGGTTCGAGTCCTCCCTCGGCATGGGTGTGTGTGTTGCCTTCAGCGAAGTTAGTTTAAGTTAGACTAAGTAGTGTGTAAACCTAGGGACCGATGACTTCAGCAGTTTGGTCCCATAGGAACTTACCACCATCACCACCAAACTGTCAACAGACGTCGGTACGATCGTAACCTGCAAGGAAGATGGAACAACGGTTAACCGATAACCACGCCATCGATTACGTCAGGGCACCTATCAAACGGGGTAGTCTCTGCCTGGTAGGCCTGTGGACACAGCCACAGACGGTGCAGTATGCCACGGAGAAGACGCCTACCAGACTCTGTGCGGTGGAGGGCCATAGGAAGAATGGAAGCAGGACAGTAGCAAACTGATGTAGACTGACTGCATAATGTGAATCGTTCTGTTGTTAATAGAGACGGAAAATGTATCCCGCAGACCAGGGCAGGGCTGACCCCATGGGACATCAGAAAGAGAGGACCGTTATTTGGTTGTAAGGGCATGACTGTAACGCTTTAGTACTGCACAGCAACTGTCATCCGACCTCGCTGCACTCTCTGGACGTGTTTTATCGAGGCAACGGTGTACAGAAGGCTTTGACAGAATGGCCGTTACTGTCGGAGACCTGCTGTATGTGTACCTCTGACCCGTCTTCACATAAGGGAATGTCTAGAGTTGAGTCACCAACATGCCACGTGGACGGTCGGATAGTGGGTCAATGTTCTTTTAACCGGTGAGAGTGATTCTCGACGGTTTCGCATCTGGAGGGAACGTGGAAGAGGCCGATGTCGAGGAGGATCCCTAATGGTGTAGGCAAGGAGTATGTTGGCTACTCTAACATCCATTCATGAAATAGTACGAGTGAATCGGCACGGTTTAACTTTTGTCAGGTATCGTGACGAGATCTTGGAACCTCATCCGCGGTTATTGCGAGGTGCTGTGGATCTAGACTTCGAACTGATGGACGATAATTCTCGACCTTTTAGAACACGGATGGTTGTGTTTTCTTCGAACCGGGAGATATTGCACGAATGGCGTGGCCTGCTCGCTCATCAGATTTGAATCCCATAGAGCATATCTGAGATGCACTAGGGAGACGGGTTGCATCACGTCAGCATCCACCAACCACACTCCAAGTCACATACATGTTAAATGTCGTTGAAGTTCTCTTAAATACTTCTTTGAAATGCCGCATGAAATGTATGTGGTTCCATTAGAAAAAAAGTTGTTGTCATAATTCGACGACTATAAATGTTAAAAATGACTTGCGAACGTCAGGAAATTCGCCATATTGGGCGCAATAGCTTGGCTAAAACCGCACCTCGATATATTTATACATTATAGACATATTTGGGGTGTCCTGTGTTAACTGCCTGACCCTGTATATTGTACGGTGTTGATAAGAAAACTTCGGAACTGATTTTAGTGATGAAACGGAGTAGTGTTGTTTTTTGTTTAGGAATTGATCTTCCATGAAAATTCTGGCCATAAAATAAATATTGTGTGTCCACTGGCAATGAACTGCCTATTAATTCACTACAGCAGTACGTACTAGTCAGCTGATGCTATTGGAATCATCGTCAAGCAAGGTGGCGCAGTAGCTGGACATTCGTATATGGTGCAAATATCCGCCTGTAAATCGTGATTCGTACTTCTGGCCATTAATATTTCACACCAACGAAGATAGCAAATAATGAATTTTTTTGCGGTATTGCACTGCCTGTGCCGTATAGAAACACGAAGCAATGCACCAGGCAAGCGACTTTCAATCAAAATGTCTCCCCTCTAAGGGAATATACATAATAAATGTACGAGTGCAAGTTGTAAACACATGGCTGACCGTTATGTAAGTTTGGGTCTACTCGTAAACTGTGCTCGGATACCCTAATGGTAAGGCGATTGCTCGCGATAAGCGAGAAATCTGTGTTCGAGTTAGGGTCCGGTACAAATTTTCACTGTCGTTAATCCGTCATACAGCTGACCATTGCCCATATTGGCAACATTAAAAACATTTCGTTAAATTTTATTTATTGTGCGGGTAAAATATTTTAGGAAGAATACACCTTTGAATTTGTAGATGATTTGAGAATGTATAGGCTACGCAGATTGGTCACTTAAGGTGGCAACTATGGTTGTAACCCGATCTCTTCTTACCTCCATCCATTCATAAAAGAGCTAGCCCTGCGTTTCCATTGCTCTTGACGTCGGCTAGACATAAACTTTAATCCATCATTAGCTTCTCGTGGCACCAGCACAGGAGTAATTTATGCTACGAAGTGTCATTCTATGTTCGAGTTAGGGTCCGGCACAAATTTTCACTGTCGTTAATCCATCATACAGCTGACCATTGCCCATATTGTCAACATTGAAAACATTTCGTTAAATTTTATTTGTTGTGCGGGTAAAATATTTTAGGAAGAATACACGTTTGAATTTGTAGATGATTTGGGAATTTATAGGTTACGCAGATTGGTCACTTACGGCGGCAACTATGGTTGTAACCCGGTCTCTTCTTATCTCCATCCATTCACAAAAGAGCTAGCCCTGCGTTTCCATTGCTCTTGACGTTGGCTACACATAAACTTTAATCCATCATTAGCTTCTCGTGGCACCAGCACAGGAGTAATTTATGCTACGAAGTGTCATTCTATGTTCACACGGGGCTCTTACGGTTTGTACCAGCGATGCCCCAATACTGTAGGCTCGTGCAGGCCCAGGCTGCAGTTTATTTCAACGTAGGTTAACGGCGACGAAGACCATGGCCGACTTCTCTGCTGCTACCAGCTCGAAGGTCACCAAACCTGTTTCCTTTTTAGTCTCTATGAACACTCTGTCTTGTATATTTCCATACATTCCGTCACCACACCTGAGCTAGTCGTGATGTTGTTTGGTGATTGTTTTCATCTTTTACTTCGGTTATCCGTTCCACTTACATTTTTGTAAAAAAAAAGAAAGAAAAGAAAGAAACAATCTCTATTATTCTGTCACCACGAGGCTTTCGACTCATTTATTACAATTTACAGTGTTTTTAAAACAGTTCAACATATTAATTAATAATTTGCATTGGAGAAATAGCTCTCACAAACAGATTTAAGTAATATAGTTTACTTAAAGCTGCATTTTCTTATGGAAGCTTGTGTTCCCATTGCGAACCTTAACTTAACTTAAGATACCAAACTTCTCCTTTCTAGGAACTCGTCTTCATGTAAATTTTGAGTAAATACATAATATTTGTCCTATTTCGTGCTAGGTAATCAATATCCAGTACAATACACTTTCGTCTACCAAACTCATCTTTCTGTTCTCTTACCTTCTAAGGATGTGCAATCCTTTTTTATATTTATTTTTGGTTTTGGGTAACAAAGAACATACAGCCAACAGCAGTTACAAATGTTCCACATTAACATAACTGAAATTTCCGCAGTAGAACAATAAAAAGAGTTCGATGTACAAAGAAAGTCCTTAACGTAAAATAAAAGCACTAATAGATGAATATAAAACTGGTAGCACTAGTTACAACTGCACATTAGTGCTGTTTTAACAATAGATCACTGTTCAGTGCCCGAAGTACAAAGATAAGTTTGTTATATAAATTAAACGCACAAAATGACGATCCAGGCTTCGAAATGAGCCTATTTCAGATGACAAAGACATGCACAGCAACTTATAATTGAAAGCTGTACAACGCCGTCGTTTACAAAGGTAAGTTCTTAATGCAACACAAAAAGACGTCGCAGTTTCCAAACTGGCTGGTTCCATGGGAGGACAAGATCGACGTAACTTATAGGTCAAAGCTGGATACCGGGGTCTTTTAACTAACTCGCCGGAAAATAATACCTACATACACTCCTGGAAATTGAAATAAGAACACCGTGAATTCATTGTCCCAGGAAGGGGAAACTTTATTGACACATTCCTGGGGTCAGATACATCACATGATCACACTGACAGAACCACAGGCACATAGACACAGGCAACAGAGCATGCACAATGTCGGCACTAGTACAGTGTATATCCACCTTTCGCAGCAATGCAGGCTGCTATTCTCCCATGGAGACGATCGTAGAGATGCTGGATGTAGTCCTGTGGAACGGCTTGCCATGCCATTTCCACCTGGCGCCTCAGTTGGACCAGCGTTCGTGCTGGTCGTGCAGACCGCGTGAGACGACGCTTCATCCAGTCCCAAAC
The DNA here is from genome assembly GCF_023897955.1 of Schistocerca gregaria. Taxonomy (NCBI): domain Eukaryota; kingdom Metazoa; phylum Arthropoda; class Insecta; order Orthoptera; family Acrididae; genus Schistocerca; species Schistocerca gregaria. The sequence continues at coordinate 177,221,448 of NC_064931.1, read as the reverse complement.
ATGCTCAATGGGGGACAGATCCGGAGATCTTGCTGGCCAGGGTAGTTGACTTACACATTGTAGAGCACGTTGGGTGGCACGGGATACATGCGGACGTGCATTGTCCTGTTGGAACAGCAAGTTCCCTTGCCGGTCTAGGAATGGTAGAACGATGAGTTCGATGACGGTTTGGATGTACCGTGCACTATTCAGTGTCCCCTCGACGATCACCAGAGGTGTACGGCCAGTGTAGGAGATCGCTCCCCACACCATGATGCCGGGTGTTGGCCCTGTGTGCCTCGGTCATATGCAGTCCTGATTGTGGCGCTCACCTGCACGGCGCCAAACACGCATACGACCATCATTGGCACCAAGGCAGAAGCGACTCTCATCGCTGAAGACGACACGTCTCCATTCGTCCCTCCATTCACGCCTGTCGCGACACCACTGGAGGCGGGCTGCACGATGTTGGGGCGTGAGCGGAAGACGGCCTAACGGTGTGCGGGACCGTAGCCCAGCTTCATGGAGACGGTTGCGAATGGTCCTCGCCGATACCCCAGGAGCAACAGTGTCCCTAATTTGCTGGGTAGTGGCGGTGCGGTCCCCTACGGCACTGCGTAGGATCCTACGGTCTTGGTGTGCATCCGTGCGTCGCTGCGGTCCGGTCCCAGATCGACGGGTACGTGCACCTTCCGCCGACTACTGGCGACAATATCGATGTACTGTGGAGACCTCACGCCCCACGTGTTGAGCAATTCGGCGGTACGTCCACCTGGCCTCCCGCATGCCCACTATACGCCCTCGCTCAAAGTCCGTCAACTGCACATAGGGTTCACGTCCAGGCTGTCGCGGCTTGCTACCAGTGCTAAAGACTGCGATGGAGCTCCGTATGCCACGGCAAACTGGCTGACACTGACGGCGGCGGTGCACAAATGCTGCGCAGCTAGCGCCATTCGACGGCCAACACCGCGGTTCCTGGTGTGTCTGCTGTGCCGTGCGTGTGATCATTGCTTGTACAGCCCTCTCGCAGTGTCCGGAGCAAGTATGGTGGGTCTGACACACCGGTGTCAATGTGTTCTTTTTTCCATTTCCAGGAGTGTGTATGGAACCAGTGAAGTAAAGCAGTTGCGTTTGTAGTGAGGGCGTAGACCATCCCAATTAATTTCTTGTACACGACCGCCTCTGCGGTCGTGTGCTGGCATGCGACAGTATGACATGCTTAAGATCCTCCAACGTCGTTGTGTCCTGATCAGTGTCCAGAAGCGATGATTTTCTACCGGTACAGATGGGCGGGGTGACACCTATGTCCCAGCCTCATGCGGATGAGACAGGTCGCATGACATCTACTAATCTTCACCGAGGTGAACCACGGCCGAGAAGAGACGTTCGCCAGAATGACCGCCACGGGGTCGCCCTTATCATGCTCAGCTACGAGCCATTCACAATTCCAGTCTTGATAGTGAAGTACTTTTCTAGTTCTGTCATTCCCGTACCATGTCGTCGTTTTTCTTTCACAAAAGCTGCTGATCATATAAGAAACGGTATCAGGGGCGCTATCCCATTTAACTAAAATGTCGTATACGACAGTGCTTACACTCAGGTGATAGAAGTCACGGGATACCTCCTAATATCGCGCTGGACCTTCTTGTGGTCGGCATAGCGCAGCAACTCGACGTGGCAGGAACTCAAGTCGTTGGAAGCCCCCTGCATAAATACTGAGCCATGCCTCCTTTACAACTGTCCATAATCGTGAAAGTGTTTCCAGTGGAGGATTTTGTGCGCGAACTGACTTCTGGATTATGTCCCATAAACAGGCAGAACCTTCAAAATTAGACTGCAAGAACATCTTCTTAATGGATGGGGACAAGTAAAACAGAGCTCTGCCTTTGCCCAACACCTTAAAGCCAGTGGCCACAGAACTCCGCAGGTACAAAATTTTTAAGATTTTGCATTTTGCGCAAAAGGGTAAGAAGTTAAACATTTTGGAAGAAATTTAAATATTTAGGCATATGGAAGACAAAGATTTGTCTCTCCTTAACGGTCAAATAGTTGGCGCCAATCAGGCCTTTTTAGAAGTTATGAAATCGGTTTTATTAATGAAATCCTGGAGCTCTCGTAGTCCTGCCTAAATATGAGCCCTGTTCCTCTTTGGTCTTATGTCGTCTTCTTAGAAAAGCCATTAGGTTTTTTTTTACTCAAATAGGATACTTGCGAATTTGTCGCTTTAATGATGACGCATTTTACACATTTCAATGTAGCTATTAAAAAAGGGAGGGGTGAAATTTACCCGAATAACGTCCGTCTTCCTCGTTGGTGTGCATTTTTAAGCCTAATAATTTTACTTGTATTTTAGAAAAATAGTTTTCTTGCTAGACGTTCTAGCTCCAAATGACACAGTATTGAGTGTTACATGGGCGGCCTCTTTATTTGAAATTACTGTCCTGTGTTTTTTTAATGTTGCCGTTCTAGTGGTATATGATATGAAAAAATCTGTTTATGTACTGCATCTGTGTGTTGTATTATACACCTTGTTTTCTCATTTTAAATTTACCTCCTTTATTTATATTTTACTTCGTCAAAATTTTAGGATAAGTTAAGCACAGGTGTTGCCCCTAGTAATTTCATTTTATCAATGTTTTAAGTGCACTACATTTATAAAGTTTTAGTGGGTATATATATCCAGTTTACGATCTCTCATTTTTAATCACTGCTGCGTCGCAGCGCCATCTCTTGAGGTGATTCGGTATTAGGCTTCAGTACTGGCACACGACGCTGTGGCGCATTATGTTTACTACCTGAGCCCCCATCTTACTGTTACTCACTCCTGTGAACGGGAACGCGTTATGCACGTCTTGGTGCCTCTCGCGTCCATCTAGAAAAGGTAATGATTTTACTATTTTATATTTACAGTTTTTACTGAGTTTATACAGAAGAATACTGAAGATAAGGTGGATAGATCACGTAACTAATGAGGAGGTATTGAATAGGATTGGGGAGAAGAGAAGTTTGTGGCACAACTTGACTAGAAGAAGGGATCGGTTGGTAGGACATGTTTTGAGGCATCAAGGGATCACAAATTTAGCATTGGAGGGCAGTGTGGAGGGTAAAAATCGTAGAGGGAGACCGAGAGATGAGTACACTAAGCAGATTCAGAAGGATGTAGGTTGCAGTAGGTACTGGGAGATGAAGAAGCTTGCACAGGATAGAGTAGCATGGAGAGCTGCATCAAACCAGTCTCAGGACTGAAGACCACAACAACAACAACAACAACAACTGAGTTTAACGAAGGCGATGTTGGCCTGATATATTCGACGATGCCCTTTGGCTACACTGACTAAAGGATTCTTAAGAAATACCAAATCAAGGTATTTGCTCTTTCAATAGGTGAGCTGTTTATAATTTCAATAGGTGAGCTGTTTATACATGCTTATAGGTTAACCAAGTCTGCACAAGGCGATCGCAATTCTTAAGTAGATGTATTTGTTCTCTGTTTTCTATTTAGATAACCTGAAGATGCCTAAATAAGGCGAAAAATAAAAAAAAACTAAAGTTGCAACCAAGACTGTTTTTAACCAATACCATAAATGTTCAATGCGATGTATGCCGGGCGATCTAGGTGGCCCAATTATTCGCTCGAATTGTCCAGAATGTTCGTCAAATCAACCCCGAACAACTGTGGGTGGCATGGCGCACTGTCATCCATAAAAATTCCATCGTTGTTTGGAAACCTGAAGTCCCAGGATCCAGACATAACCATTTCCAGACAGTGATCAGTTCAGCTGGACCAGAGGACCCAGTCCATCCCATGTGAACACAGCTCACATCATTATGGAGCCACCATCAACTTGCACAGCGAGTTGTTAACACCTTGGGTCCATGGCTTCGTGGTGTCTGCACCACACTCGAACCCTACGATCAGCTCTTACCAACTGAAGCCGAGACTGAGCTAACCAGGTCACGGTTTTCCAATCGTCTAGGGTCCAACTAGAGTGATCACGAGTCCAGGAGAGGCGCTGCAGGCGATGTGGTGCTGTTAGCAAAGGCACTCGCGTCAGTCTTCCGCCACCATAGCCCATTAACACCACATTTCGCCGCACTGCCCTAGAGGATACGTTTCTCGTACGCCGCACACTGATTTTTGCAAATGCATTTCTATGCAAATGCCGCTGCTCTCGGTCGTTAAGTGAACGCCGTCGGCAACTGCGCTGTCCTTGGTGAGAGGTAATTCCTGAAATTTAGTATTCTCAGCACACTCTCGACACTGTGGATCTCACAATATTGAATTCCTTAGCCATTTCCGAAATGGAATGTCCCATACAACTTGCTTCAATTATCATTCCGCGTTCAAAGTCTGTTAATTCCCGTCGCGAGGTCGTAACCACGTCTGAAACCTTTTCACATGAAGCACCTGAGTACAACTGACAGCTTCGCCAAGGCACTACCGCTTTATGCCTTGTGTACGTGATACTGCTGCCGTCGGTATATATGCTTATCGCTATGCCATGACTTGCGTCACCTGAGTGTACATATGTTTAACGATATGGACAGTCATTGGCGATCGTAGCTGTAGCGACCCGGAGAGTTGGGAAACGACGAAAGCGGAGTGTGGGGACCTCGTGTGGCGTCCGCTAAGCTGCGTGGCGCAGTGCAGACCTGTCGCGCTCCTCATCGCAATCTGCGCTCGAAGGTCAGTCGCGCGCGCAAAGTGCGCTCGTTCGCTGGGCTGAGTGCCTCCTGCGTAGTCGCCGGCTCCACTGGCGGGGGGCTTCGCCGCCGAACGCCCGCGCCGAAGTACGTATCTGCGCTGCACTTGTTTCCAGTAACGCTACTCGCTCTCAGTGTTTGTATTTCAACTTCAAACTATGTTATTTATCAAGACTTACTTTACTTTTTCGTGTCTGGAAACCGATCATTGTTTTTCAGACCAGTATCGGGCTGTGTCCAGGGCTTCTTTCTTGTCCACCTAAAAACCGTCGAGGTTGCATCTATAGGGACAGTTTGGACAAGCCGGATGATGTTCCAAGTCTTGCAGACCACAGTCGCATTTGTCGCCATCCACGTTACCATAACCCCACCTGATCATGTTTACAAACTGCCTGCTGGCTTCCTCGGGTTCTTCGGCCGTCGTTGTTTTGAGGATTTTTCTGACGTTTCACCAGCACTAGTGACTGGCATTGTCTGAGCTTCACCCTCCATTGCTGCTGGTGGACTGGAGTCGATCTTGCGGCCATAGACTATACGTACCTGGAGCGCTAACGTCCGAGAGCTTTTCCACGCGCATTTTCGGTGGGGTTCTCCTCTTGCTACCTGCAACAATCGTTCGCTGCAGCACGGGAATCCAAGATCCCTTCACCTCGAGGCTTTCTTCTCTCTTGTTGAAGCTATTCTCGTTTTTGTGTATTTCCTGAACAAGCGGGTGTGATACCTCTTCTCTACAGCCAGAACTTCCGTGTCGGTGAATTTTATTATGTGGTCGGCCTCACATAGCGCGTAGTCTGCCACGGCCGATTTCTCCACCTGTAATGCCGCTTATGTTCTGTGATCTTGGTACTGATTGATCGTCCAGTCATTCCAAGATAAACATTTCCGCCGGCCGGAGTGGCCGAGCGGTTGTAGGCGCTACAGTCTGGATCCGAGCCACCGCTACGGACGCAGGTTCGAATCCTGCCTCGTCATGGTTGTGTGTGATGCCCTTAGGTTAGTTAGGTTTAAGTAGTTTTAAGTTCTAGGGGACTGATGACCTCAGAAATGAAGTCCCATAGTGCTCAGAGCCATCTGAGCCATAAACTTTTCCACATGTGCATGGTACGCAGTATATTTCCGACATTGCACGTGGGTCCTTTTCCTCCTTTGCCGATTTGAGACATTCTTTTCAAAGGGAAAAAGGGACCCAGTTGCAATGTCGGGAATATACCACGTACCCTGCACACACGGAAAAGTTTCTTTCGTTATTTCACACAGTTCTGTTTGTCTGTTAGCACTGCCAACTCTATGCAAACGCCGCTGTTCTCGGTCGTTAAGTGAACGCAGTTGGCCACTGCCCTGTCCATACTGGACGGTCAGTCAACATCAGAATCACAGAACATAAGCGGCATTGCAGGTGGAGAAATCGGCCTGGCAGAGTACTTGCTATGAGAGGCCAACACGTAGTAAGATTTGCCGAAACACCGTTCTGGCTGTAGACTGGAGCTATCACACACGCTTGTTCAGAGAAGCTATAGAGATACACAAACACAGAGAATAGCTTCAACAAGAAAGAAAAAAGTCTCGAATTGAACGGATCCTGGATTCCCGTGCTGCATCGAACGACCGTTGCACATAGTAAGAGGAGAAACATACCGGAAATTAGCACGGAAAAGCCCTAGGACTTGGCGCGCCAGGTACATATACTCTGCGGCCGCCAGCTCGACTTCAGGTCACCACCAGAAGTGGAGGGTGAAGCTTCGACAATGCCAGGCACTAGTGCTGGCGAAACGTCAGAAAAATTATCAAACAAACATCGGCCGAAGAACGCGAGACAGAACGCAACAGCGAATCTCAGTCCTCCAGGCTGGCAGTCAGTGCCAAATGCGTCGATCATCGATAATTTGTCTGAGCTTCCCTGTGAATTCGTGGGATGTTCTTCGGGAGCTGGGGTTCTCAAGACCAGCAGCGCTGTAAAGCTTTGGTAGGGGTTGTGGGTTTCATAGATCCTGATGTAATTCGACATGTTTCATTAAGGCTTACGTCGACCTTCTTCGCGTGGGTTGATCTGGTCCATACTGAGCAGCTGTAGAGAAGCATAGTGCTTGGGCGTAGTTCTCAGAATAATGGGTTTCGTTCTCCATTTGCTGTTTACAAGTTTCCGCAAAATATTATTTCTGGAGGCCACCTTCTCACAGATATTTTCACAGTGGTGTCTGTATAGCAGAGATCTGTCCAATGTCACACACAGATACGTTGTTTTCCCTGTGTTTTCCAGTGTGGTATTATTCCAGGAAACATTGAGCTTTCATGTTGCTTGCCGAGGTAGTAGGTGGAAATCGCTTACGCGAGTCTTCGAAGGATTTGGTTTAAGGGAGTTACTTTGATAATATTCTGACAAAATCTGAGTTTTTTCTCCGGCTTTTGCTCTACCTCCTTGAAAATCCTCCCCTGATCTGTGACTGCCAAGTCATCTGCATATAGAAGATGCTTAGCATGGTAAGGTGTTGACTGGTCATTAGTTTATACATTAATAAGGGAGGAGGCCAGAACTCTTCCCAAGGCCAGTAAATTCCTTTGGTTTCTCCATCGGCTCTTCTTTCCCTCGAAAATGGCGCGAAATTGTCTACTTTGTAAGACAGACTCAGTGATCTTGACAAAATGGTAACATCTCAGTTCGTCAGAGAGTTTCTGGAAGAGCACCGTATGGTCGATTTTATCGTACGCAGAGCTGAGGTCGACCAATAGTCACCCTGTAATCTTTTTATTTTTGTACCGTTCCTCTATATGTTCTGTGAGGTACAGAATTTGGTTGGTGCATGACTTTTCAGGTCTAAAGCTTGTTGAGGGAAAAGTTTCAGATCGATAGAGTCGGCCATGTGGTTCAAAATGAGACTCTTTTACAATCTGTACATGTGGCAAAGAAGTGATATAGGTCGTTAGTTCTTTGGCGGGTCCGGTTCCTTCCCAAACTACAGAAGCGCCACTATCCTTGACTTTCTCCTCATCTTGGGGATCTTATAAGTTTCGCGGCAGTTGTTGAAGAGCAGCAGGATCCACATTTTGGAACCTGGGCCAAAATGTTTGATCTGCTCCGTGCACATAACATCCACCCCAGCCGCTTTACCATTTTTCGCAGTATTGAGGCCCTGATTGCGTTATTTCATAGTGAAAGGCTCTGTAAACCTATGTGTTTCGGATTGTAGGATCCTATTGATTATTACTTTTTGGTGTTTTGCATTGGCCTTTGCAGTCAAGAACAGTTAGTGGTCCGCTTGGTTGGGTGTAACCTCAGGAGGTTGCCTGGAGCCCTTTGGATTACCGCTGAGTCTTTTGATAAGATTATGGGCTACTTTTCTGTTGTGCCATGCCAATATCCTGCAAAGTATCGATCCATCTATTTTGCCTCGCTTTACTTAGCATTTGCATCAGTGTTGCGCCACTGCTATGGTTTCTTCATTGAAAGGGTCTTTCTGATATAGTTTCTCATATTTAGCTAGTAGTTTCTTAGGTAGAGGCCTGAGGGGGGGGGGGGGATTTTTGAAACGTATATACAGCTTTAACACAGTTCTCTGTTCCTTACAATGCAGTAACTGCGTTCGTCCAGCTTACACGAGAATAAGGCGTAATATTCTCTGCCGTACCTGGAAGAGCTATATCTTGCGGTATGGCTCTTTAATTGCGTCATCAACTTCGTTTAACGCTTTTGCAGTGAGTATATTCCATCACTGGACTGCGATAGTGAAAGGCCTGAAAAAGACACATCTAATGCTGCAATGACGTCTCATTGGGTGGTTTCCAGTCAGAAATTTCCCGTGTGCAACTAAATAAAGTCAGAGGTTGGTTAATATAGTGAATATTAGGTATATTTCACCTGCCTGCTCACTAACTGGTACTGTTCACTATCTTGTTATTTCCATCCTTGGTTGGAGTTTTGTGACATTTTCCACGTGGATGACCTGCAAGAAGCTTGTAGCCTCATCTGAATTAAACTGCAAACGTTATAATCGTTGAGAATCACTGAGAAGACCCCTTGTAAGTCTTAAACAACTTTCGAGAAATTTATGCTGTTTATAAACCGTCCGACCTTTATGAAGGAATTTAAATGGATGAACTTAAAACGTTAATCCACTTAAACGAAACACACTTAACATAACTTCAGAAAGATATATGAACAAAAATATTCCTCAGATCAAGCTGACGCACGACGCAAGTTATTGGGGAACATGTACCGATATTAGGATTTAAAAATGTTGTCGATATCATTGTCATATCAGTTCCAGATGGCATTCTTTTCTCCTTGCCACTGTAAACGGTCCTGTACTCATTTCAATAATACATCATATTTAAAACTTCCTTCAGGCGAATTCATGGTGAAAGACTTCAGCCGTATTCCTCATATACATTATTATATTATTATACAGTCCAAAGACTGCAGCAACCGACGAGTTGTCGTACGGTTTTAACAACTACTCGTATTCTGATGAGGCGGTATTAAAATTCGTGATGGAAGTTAACCGTGGTTTCGCTGACTCACTTCAGATGAAAGTTTGACTCACTTCTTCAACAAGTCAGCGATCAGTTATCGAGTCTTCTCCATTAAATACGGGCTCGTTCCCTAGACACCATCTTGAGGCTGATAAGAAATTAATTTGAAATCATCCTCTTCGTCTAAATGAGTATAAAAATTTTAGGATAACCATACAGAAAGTGGCTAGTTTGTAAATCATAGCCGGCCGGTGGGGCTGAGCGGGTCTAGGCGCTTCAGTGTGGAACCGCGCGACCGCTACGGTTGCAGGTTCGACTCCTGCCTCGGGCATGGATGTGTGTGATGTCCTTAGGTTAGTTAGGTTTAAGTAGTTGTAAGTTCTAGGGGACTGATGACTTCAGATGTTAAGTACCATAGTGCTCAGAGCCATTTGAACCATTTGTAAATCATAGACTGCTATAAAGTAAATAGTTTCTGTCTACGCGTGACTCACATACACTTCCATCGATGGAAATGGATAACGCATTATGCTATCCCAGTACGTCCCCATCTTATTCCACTCTCTACCTCAAGCACCAGTTTTGTGTTTTGAAAATTTGCATGTTCTTTTGATCTCTTTTGAGTTTGTGCTTTTTAGTTTCTGCGCAAAAAACACTAACCTAAATTTCAGAGAAATTGTCTTTTATTCCATATTGATCTTGGCTATACTAACAAGCTGTTATAAACAACGCATTTCATTGTTTGAGCGCCATGTGACTGAAGCAGCAAAGTTGGGTTGATTATAAAATTCATAAGACAGCCGCAGACCTCAGACAGATCGACATAACATGAATATATTTCAGAAACAGCTTTTTGTCATCTCCTTTGCTTGATAGCCTTCTTACTTGCCATTAGCCTCATTTCCTGACATAGCCTTTAGCTTAGCACATTTTCCCGGAGTTTACAAGTTCAAAATGGTTCAAATGGTTCTGAGCACTATGGGACTTAACTACTGAGGTCATGAGTCCCTGAGAACTTAGAACTACTTAAACCTAACTAACCTAAGGACATCACACACATCCATGCCAGAGGCAGGATTCGAAACTGCGACCGTAGCGGTCGCGCGGTTCCAGACTGTAGGGCCTAGAACCGCTCGGCCACCCCGGCCGGCGAGTTTACAGGTCCTACATGTTTGATGTGTAACTGAATAATGTCTGTGATTGAAACAAATGCCTTTAGAATCTTCTGTGTTTTTCATTTTCATCTACATACATACTGCGGAAGCTACCATATGGTGCATCGCGGGGGGTACCTTGAAATACACTCCTGGAAATTGAAATAAGAACACCGTGAATTCATTGTCCCAGGAAGGGGAAACTTTATTGACAAATTCCTGGGGTCGGATACATCACATAATCACACTGACAGAACCACAGGCACATAGACACAGGCAACAGAGCATGCACAATGTCGGCACTAGTACAGTGTATATCCACCTTTCGCAGCAATGCAGGCTGCTATTCTCCCATGGAGACGATAGTAGAGATGCTGGATGTAGTCCTGTGGAACGGCTTGCCATGCCATTTCCACCTGGCGGCTCAGTTGGACCAGCGTTCGTGCTGGACGTGCAGACCGCGTGAGACGACGCTTCATCCAGTCCCAAACATGCTCAATGGGGGACAGATCCGGAGATCTTGCTGGCCAGGGTAGTTGACTTACACCTTCTAGAGCACGTTGGGTGGCACGGGATACATGCGGACGTGCATTGTCCTGTTGGAACAGCAAGTTCCCTTGCCGGTCTAGGAATGGTAGAACGATGGGTTCGATGACGGTTTGGATGTACCGTGCACTATTCAGTGTCCCCTCGACGAACACCAGAGGTGTACGGCCAGTGTAGGAGATCGCTCCCCACACCATGATGCCGGGTGTTGGACCTGTGTGCCTCGGTCATATGCAGTCCTGATTGTGGCGCTCACCTGCACGGCGCCAAACACGCATACGACCATCATTGGCACCAAGGCAGAAGCGACTCTCATCGCTGAAGACGACACGTCTCCATTCGTACCTCCATTCACGCCTGTCGCGACATCACTGGAGGCGGGCTACACGATGTTGGGGCGTGAGCGGAAGACGGCCTAACGGTGTGCGGGACCGTAGCCCAGCTTCATGGAGACGGTTGCGAATGGTCCTCGCCGGTAACCCAGGAGCAACAGTGTCCCTAATTTGCTGGGAAGTGGCGGTGCGGTCCCCTACGGCACTGCGTAGGATCCTACGGTCTTGGCGTGCATCCGTGCGTCGCTGCGGTCCGGTCCCAGGTCGACGGGCACGTGCACCTTCCGCCGACCACTGGCGACAACATCGATGTACTGTGGAGACCTCACGCCCCACGTGTTGAGCAATTCGGCGGTACGTCCACCTGGCCTCGCGCATGCCCACTATACGCCCTCGCTCAAAGTCCGTCAACTGCACATAGGGTTCACGTCCACGCTGTCGCGGCATGCTACCAGTGTTAAAGACTGCGATGGAGCTCCGTATGCCACGGCAAACTGGCTGACACTGACGGCGGCGGTGCACAAATGCTGCGCAGCTAGCGCCATTCGACGGCCAACAACGCGGTTCCTGGTGTGTCCGCTGTGCCGTGCGTGTGATCATTGCTTGTACAGCCCTCTCGCAGTGTCCGGAGCAAGTATGGTGGGTCTGACACACCGGTGTCAATGTGTTCTTTTTTCCATTTCCAGGAGTGTATGTTCCACTACTAGTCATTCACTTCCTTGCACCACTCACAAACGGGCGAGGGAAAAACGAGTGTCTATGTGCCTCCGTATGAACTCTAATTTCTCTTACCTTGTCTTTTCGGCCCTTACGCAAAACGTACATTGGTGCCAGTAGAATCGTTCTGCAGTCAGCCGCAAACGCCGGGTCTCTACATTTTCTCGAGAGTATTTCGCTAAAAGAAAGGCGTCCTTCCTCCAGGGATTCCCATTTGAGTTTAGGAAGCACCCCCGTAATACTCGCTTATTAATCGAACTTAGAGGTAACAAATCTAGCAGCACGCCTCTAAATTGCTTCGATATCTTCCCTTAATACGAATTGGTGGGGATCCCAAACACTCGAGCTTTACTCAATAGGCTGGTCCCGGCGGAGGTTCGAGTCCTCCCTCGGCCATGGATGTGTGTGTTTGCCCTTAGGATAATTTAGGTTACGTAGTGTGTAAGCTTAGGGACTGATGACATTATCAGTTAAGTCCCATAAGATTTCCCACACATTTGAACTTTTTTTTAAACTCAAGAATGCGTCGCACCAGTGTCCTATCGCAGTATCCTTTGTAGATGAGCTACACTTTCCTAGAAGTCTCGCAACCGAAGTCGACAATTCGCCTTGCCTGCCACCGACATTAAGTGGTAGCTCTTTTTAATATCGCATTGCATTGTTACGCCCTGAAATGTAATCGACATGCCTGGCTCAAGCAGCACACCGCTAATCATATATTTCAAACATTAGAAGGTTGTTTTTCCTACTCATCTGCATTAATTACATATTTTTATTCATTAATGGCATAGGTGCCCAACATAAAGGCCGAAGGAAGCGGACTCTCAGCTACAGAGTTCCGAGTCTATAGGCAAGTGGCCTGCTTGCACGCTTACTCCAGTCACGACGCAGCAAAATATATTTAAAACAGAATAACTAGGACAAACGTGATAACAGTCATATCTTTGGCTTGCTGAGAAGACGTGGTACTGATGTAAATGTTATTAACCTGACCCAACCTAACACAGTAAACTAAGCTAATGAAAGTTCAGTCCGTCCTGCTGTTAGAGTTAATTAAGTTCAGTATCTCAATAGATAAACACTTTGGCTGTCACTTCGACTAATCTTCGACGCTGGACGTTAACTGTCAGACGACTGGAACTGGTAGATAGCTGATAATAGCTTGCTTGCGGGAACTATAGGAAGCTGGAACAGGAACTTGGTGATATCTGCTCGAGTGTCAGCTTAAATACAATGCTCGGCTTATTAATGGGCAACTGCGGTCTACTTGGTTGATTCATAAAATAGTTCCGGGTTTCAGCACTCAGTTTGGTGGCACACGTAACTATTGGAGGAAGAATGGACTATTTGAATGTTTTGTAGTGAAATAATAAAAGAAGACGACTGACCGTACTAAGTGGGGCGCCACGGTTAGACTGCCTAGAGTGTGATGGTCTCTGACGCATAGCGCTGTGTACCGCATCTGATTGAGAGGCAGCATTGCCATTTATCACACGAAATACAAATACTAGGTCATCCTATAGCCTTAACGACAACACTTTCCCGTGCGCTACAGTGTCAAAAGTAAACAGTCGCAGATTGCTGCTATTCCAATCCGTCACACAGTTTATGTATACGACGAACAAGAGTGGTCATATGGCGCTCCTGACGATCCCCTTGTCTCTAATGAACACTTCCCGTTCAGGACAACGTCCTGCTTTCTATTACTTAAGAAGTCTTCGAGCCACTCACACATCTGTGCACGTACTCGGTGTACCCGGACCTTCGTTAACGGTCTGCAGTGGGGTACTGTGTCAAACGCTTTCCGAAAGTTTGGGAATATGGAATCTGCCTGTTGCACTTCGTTCATGCTCCACAGGATATTGTGCGAGAAAATGGCAATCTGAGATCCACATGAAGGATGCTTTCTAAATCCCTCTGATTTATAAACAGAATATTTTCTCAGGAAAATTTATTGTATTCGAACGCAGACTGCTCAAAAGAATTCTGCAGGAAAGCGATGTGAAAAAAATTGGTCTGTAAGTTGACGGATCCGCTATTTTACCTTTTGTTGTTGTTATTGATGATGAAATGAAATGTCGTGTGGCGAGGGCCTGCCGTCGGGTAGACCATTCGCCTGGTGCAAGTCTTTTTAATTGAACCCACTTCGGCGACTTGGTGTGTCGATGCGGATGATATGATGATGAGGACAACACAACACCCAGTCCTCCAGAGCGGAGAAAATCTCCCACCCGGCCGGAAATCGAACCCGGGCCCCGCCCATGGCATTCTGCCGTGCTGATCACTCAGCTATGGAGGCGGACATCATGATCATGATGATGATGATGATGAAGAAAAAGTATAAGAAGAAGAAGGAGAATAAGAAGAAGAAATGTGAGAAGGAAAGTGGTAGGGGAGACTTTAATGTGTCGTCAACGGTGAAGTCTGTAGAGACATTACGTTTGCTCGAATTGGGCAAGGATAGTGAACGAAACCGGCCGTAAACTTTCCAAAGGAACTGTTCCGGCATTTGCCTTAAACGATTTAACAAAATCACGCTAAACGTAAATTTGGATGATCCGACTAGGATTTGTACCTTGTTCGTCTCCAATGCGAGTTCAGTGATTTAACCACTGCTCGGAGAGACGAAGGAATTTCAAACACCTTTCCGACACAAAGCCTTTGGTGTGCTCCGAGGGCAGCATATCAGTCCGACGGATTGAATATTACCAGCATCAGTGTCACAGGCATTAAATCCACGAGACACTGCGAAGTGGTTTGGAATGTACTCTTCGACGTTGAGGCAGTATCTCTTCTTCTCCAAACATCCAAACCCAGACTACGAACATTTCGACAACAATCCAACCTACTAGGCCTACATCCGAGTCGGGCGCAACCGAAAAAAAAATGTTACGTTCCTTTAATTCTTGATCAGCTGATATCCTTCACCTCCAACGTTTAGATTATTGACCATGGTACCAAGGGGTGTAGTTTGGGGCAAAATGTCAATGAAGCCGAGTGCTCTGAGTAGAAAAGATGTGGATGAAGATTCACGACTCATCTAATCGCTTCACAGTTCAGTCCAACAGTACAGAAATATGCACTAGGGCCGAGGGTTAGAGACTGGCTCCTCGTCATCCGGCTAGGTGTTGAGACTGAATGCTAAATGTAGAAACGTGTGTACACTTTATCAAACCTCTCTTTTGCAGGAGGCACGGCGGTAAATACCTTTATAATCTGATGTAATACTACTAGTTAGTAAGTATTAACAGAATTATTGCACTGCCATAAGCGAATATAAGAGGTCTTAATTTCATTAAAGTAGTTTGAAGTTACACCATACTTCCAACATATTTTTAATATTGTAACTACCATAAGTCGTAGCTATAACTTATTGTCACATTAACATAATGTAGCTGCATAAAATACACACATTGCTGAGGACAATACGTGTAATATCAACTTATAATTGTAATAATAAATGCAAAATGACCTGTTATTGTACTTAGCCAACAGGTCAAAGTTCAATCCCATCAAATATAAATAAATAAATATTAGTAAGAGGTCTGCAATTCCATAAGATCTTTTAGCCCGTCAATTGGATGAAGTAGGGAAATGAAACTTATGCCAAGTTGGAAAAGATAAGCTTGTGTGGATGATAACAGAAAGGAGTTTATATTAAACTAATTTTTAAAAGAAAGATGTTTACTGAATAGCCTACTTCATTTTCAACATTTTTTCTATTTTATAAACATATCACCATTTTACAGACACAGGTAGATGCAGGATGAACACTACAGACTGTGTGGTGCATAAAACAGCTCTTTAACAAATGTATGGACTTATTTGCTCTCTACAATAAAAAATGTAGTATTAAATTTAGACGGCCCCTCCAGACCAACGCAGGAGAAAATAAATAATAATTATTACATTATATGTAATCTCTCCGTCTGAACTGGCCTCAGAAAGCCCAACGATACAGACCCATCCCGGTGTCATCCTCAGCCGACAGGCGTCACTAGCGGGGCGTGGGATCAGCACACTGCTCTCCCGGCCGTTGTCAGTTTTCGTGATCTTGAGCCGCTACTATACGGTCAAGTAGCTCCTCCTCTGGTCTCATCATTCATGAAAGTGGCGAGATAGGACTGAGCAAAGGTTGGGAATTTGTACGGTCGCTGATAACTGCGCAGTTGAGCGACCCACAAATCAAACATCATCATCATCATCATCATCATCATCATCATCCACTGGACTCACGAGGCGGAGGCACCCCGGTAGATCAACAAGTTCATGGCGGCCCAGATGGTCACTCATCCAAGCGCCAGCCACGCCCAACGATGACAAACTTCGGTGATCTGACGGGAAGCATTCAACCACTGCTGCACATCAGTTTACATATATCAGCTTCTTTCACAATATTTTCTACATCCTTAAGAGGTGATTTTGTTTGTGACTGCTCTCGAGCATGTCACAAAGTGAAGATACTGACACAGATTTTCATGACGTAAGCTACTGACAGGGAATGTGTAATAGTTCGATTTAGTGTAGAGTAGAACCGTATTGTTAACAACAAGGACGTGTGGAGTTGTTCGCCTATTCAGTTTGTTAGGTGCAAGAGAGTGGTGCAAAGACTCTTATTTCCGCTGAGAACTTCTATCATCTTCGTCAGGATTAAGATACCGGTGCTGTTATAGCTTCTACTCTTCAACGTAATTATATTAAAAAGAGACCCAAAAGGCCTTTTTAGAAAACTTAAAAATAACATCCATCTATAGTCTCATCAGCTCTGTATCTATCTCGCCAATGTATATTTTAAAGCACTGATTCATGATCAGAGCTTCAGCTGATTATAGAAAGACTTTCATTGCCATGTCAGCACACCATAAACGCCTATCTGTGGATTTTGTTGATATCTGTTGTACTCTATCTTAGAACACCCCTACGTAATGCGAAATTCACCACTATATAACACGAGAGGCGGACTCGCCAATATAAAAGGAGGCGGAGAGTACTGTGTTCTTAAGAGAGAAGCAGTAATAGCGGTTTGGAGAGGTCAGTGACTTTGAACGTGGACTAATCATTGGATATCACCTGAGTAAAATGTGTACCTGCGAAATTTCAACCATTATAAAGCTGACCACGTCGACTTATGGTGATTTGACTGCGCTATTGTGAAGTGTAAACGTGAAGGAACAACTACAGCTAAACCAAGACCTGGTAGACCTCGTGCACTGGAAGAAAGGGTTGTTCGAGCATTGCATGGAATCAGGACAAGGAATGCCTAATAACTTCCAGATTGCTACCAGTAGTCCAGATTGCACAGTTTCAGTATGTAAGGAGTTAAAAACGAATGGGACACAATGGTTGAGCAACTCCTCGTAAGCCACACATTTCTGTAGCGACGCATGAGGTGGTGCGAAGAGCGACGCCATTGGACGCTGCATGACTTGAAATGAGTGACTCCGAGTGGTGAATCACAGTATAGCGATGGGAGGGTTTGGGTTTGGAGAATGGCTGGAGAATGTTAGGTGCCATCAAGTGTAGTGCCAACAGTCAAGTAAGGAGGAGGTGGTGTCATGGTATTGGGGTGTATTTCGTGTTTACGTTGATATCCGCTTATTACACTTAGGAAACGCTAAATGCGGAAGGATATAAACACATTTTACAATATTGTGTACTACTTACATCAGATTAACAGTTCGGGGGCAATGATTGCTTATATCAGCATGACACTGTATCCTGTTACACAGCGACACATGTGAGGAAATTATTTGTGGACAATAACATTCCTGAAACCGGCTGGCATGCCCAGAGTACCGACCTGTACCAGATGTGACCCCTCTTGGATGAATTAAAACGATGACTTCACTCTAGGCTCCTGCGTCCAACATCAGTACCTTCTTTGGTTTCGACTTCCATTGTTCCACAGACATCCAGATATCTCACTGAACGTTTCCTCAGCAGAGTTCAATCCGTCATAAAGTCTAAGGGTGGACACACCCCATATTAATGTCCACTAATTGGTGTCCGGATACTTTTGATCCGACAGTCTATATGTCTTTGCATTGAAGTAACAATCATATGTTGTTGACAGTACTGTATACAAAGTTTACGTTCACACTATGGTCTCGTCTGAAATTTACTCCTGGACTTTGAGGCGATATCTCTTATCTTCCAACCACCCAAACCCAGAGGGGGAATATTTCCACCAGAAAAATGGAAATGCTGCGCCTTGTGCAGCGCCACCACATTTGCGCTCTCGACTCCGTAGTAGTGCGTATATTCATATGATAATGTAAAAAACACGTAGGACAAGACGTCAGCCGGCCGTTGTGACCGAACGGTTCTAGGCGCTTCAGTCCGGAATCGCGCTGCTGGTACTGTCACAGGTTCGAATCCTGCCTCGGGCATGGATGTGTGTAGTGTCCTTAGGTTAGTTAGGTTTAAGTAGTTCTAAGTCTAGGGGAGTGATGACCTAAGATGTTAAGTCCCATGGTGCTTAGAGCCATTTGAACCATTTGAACAAGATGTCAGCAACAACTGACATTTGCAGTCTGTGCATGATGGAGAGGTTGATCCTAAACTACTGTCTGCTGAAATATGGCTGCCTTATTGGAGGTAAGTAAATTCGCAGAAAGTTTAACGTTGAAGGTTTGAAAACCAAACACATAGTGACCCCTTCACATCAGTGGTTGCCATCCGAGAAGAAGTGGATTCGCTGCAACATTCTGTCTCATCCCACACCACTGGTGGGAAACTAGCAGCAGCCTGACTAGGGAGCTACCGTCCTGTGTATTGGAAATTTGTGGTAAGGTCGTATGGGACCAAACTGCCGAGTCACCAGTCCCTAAGCTTACGCACTACTTAACCTAACTTGAACTGACTTACGCTAAGGACAACACACACACACCCATGCCCGAGGGAGTACTCGAACCTCCGACGGGGGGAGCCGCGCGGGCCGTGACAAGGCGCCTGAGACCGCTCGGCTACCACTCGCGGCTCGTCCTGTGTCTTGGCAGCCGTTAGATCATAGCACAAACGGCTGCGCTTGGAATGGTACCGTGACGGGGAAGCGTGGACAGCTGGTGAATGGAATCGTATTGTGTACAGCAATGAACTGCGGTTCTGCACTACCCGGGCTGACAAACTTCGGCGAGTATGGTCGCTGAAGAGAGCTCCCATCCTTTCAATATGTTGGAGAGCTGCAGTGGTGTTACTTCTGGCATCATGGCGTGACGAGCCATTGGGTGACTTCAGGCTTCCGCTGCTTTTAACTGAGGGAACTCTGACAGCGCCACTGCACTCCACGGGCATTGAGGGTCCTCGCAGGACAATGCTGATCCACGTGTCATTTTTCAGCAGGACAATGATGATCCACAAATTACATGGAACTGCCTGCGTGATGTTCAAGTACTCTCCTCTGCAACAAGATCGCGAGATCTATCAACAATAGAAAATGTTTGGGTTCTGCTCGGATGTCAGCTCCGTCCCAGTGCCAGGATCTAGGATATCAAAGACCATTTACGACATCTGTGGGACAGTTTGCCGTAGGAGAAGATACAACGGCTTTGTGATACGCTTCGCAACCGCGTCAGCGCATGTATCCAGTCCAGACGGGATGCAGCGTCGTACTGATAAGTGGGCTCTTACTACCAAGTTCTTTGTAAATTTTACATTATTTGGTAATCACTAAGATAATATCAAAAAACCCTTTTAAACTGTGAAGTTTCATTTCGCTTCGTGGTCCATTTTTCGGTACTTCTCAACTTTTTCGCCAAGTGGTGTACGAAAGAAAGGAAGACTGTTGTACTGAGGCAGTTTAATGTTGTCTGCTCCTCATAAACTTTCGATGGGTGAACCCGAACTCCACCGACAAATTTTCGGAAATTATTCCAGGAGTAATATGGTATCAGGTCCGTTGTCTCCGGTGGCTCGTTGCAGAGTGATTGCATGTTGTTTGACTTCTTACCCCCATTTATGTTTGTATTTGTACTGCATCGAAAATATCTACATAGCAGCACAAAATGTGACGATATGCGTACTGGCTGATGACAGCAATAACGGCCATTTTGCACTTCACCCTGAAGTTTGCATTCAGTACTGCTAGGTTCTGTCTCGGATTGGTTTTTCCGACAGTATTAATTGTACGGAAATAGTGATACACAGCAATATGGATAGGTTGAAGAGTTGGCCGATTCGCATCTCGTGTGTAGGTTCAGTGAAGAAAATGGAAGGGAGCACAACAACGTTACGCTGTGTTGTTCCTGCAGCGACGGCAACCACACCACTGTACTTTCTCATGTAAGGGTTAATGCATTAGTCTGTGTTGTACGTTTCGGTGAGTGTGTGTTACGAACTTCTCCAATGGCGTGAAGCTGTTTCCACAGAAGCAAAGACAAATAGGGTCACAAACAAAATAATATCATAATTATATAATTGCCCTGTATAGAGCCACTGGCACTACGAGTCCCTTAAACGAAAATACACAGAAAATAGACTGAACAACTTCTACATGTAAATGAACATTATACTCTACAAGGGACCCAACATTGTGTGGCGGGGAAGTACTTCTGGTACCATTAACTGATCTCCCCTTCCGTGTTCCACACGCGAATGATGCGTGTGTTGAATAATTGTCGGTAAGCCTTTCAGTTATCTCTAATTTCTCAAATTATCTCGTCGTGGTCATTTCGCGGGATGTATGTGAAAGGAAAATAGTATGTTGTCCGGCTCTTTTGGGAAAGTGCTCTCTCGAAATTTCAATAGTTCAAAAAATTGCTCTGAGCACTATGGGACTTAACATCTATGGTCATCAGTCCCCTAGAACTTAGAACTACTTAAACCTAACTAACCTAAGGACATCACACAACACCCAGTCATCAACAGGCAGAGAAAATCCCTGACCCCGCCGAGAATCGATCCCGGGAACCCGGGCGTGGGAAGCGAGAACGCTACCGCACGACCACGAGCTGCGGACGAAATTTCAGTAGTGAATCTCTTCGTAGAACCTTCCTGCTACCAGAGTTTGTTGAGAATCTCTGTAACGCTTTTGCCCCGACTAAACCATTCCGTAAGGAAACGCTCCGCTCTTCATAGGACCTTCTCTATGTCTTCTATCAGCCCTACCAGGTAAAGACCCCAGACGAACTGTGCTCAATAATTGGTCGAACAGGCGCACAAGAGCATTGTAAGCCACGTCCATCTTCGTGAGTTGCATTCTCTTAAGATCCTTGTTATGAATCTCAGTCAGGAATTTGTTTTTCCTCGTATTTGGTTTATGAGGTCATCCCACTTAAGATCGATCTACATAGTCACTCTTAGATATCTTACGGTACATACTGTTTCCGGCAGTTTGTCATCGATAGTGTAATTAACATGCGAAGTTTTTCTTGTGGAATTAAGAGTTCATTCTGCATATCTTGTCACTTTCGCCCGATGAGATACTTACGTGAAACTGGCACCGAAGTCGGTGGAGCAGTTTTTAAGGCCTTGGATCCACATTTTCTAGGATGAAAGTCCAAAGCCCCGTCATGTCATATATATTTACGTTTGCCGTTGTTTTCTTCCCCATCCTGGACCTATCTAAATGTTTTCACCCATCTATAAGGACCTCGTCGTTGCTTGAAATGTGCCGCAGACAAGCCTACGCCTAAATAGCAAACATATGCTGTAGATGATGAGGTAGCCTTTTGTTTCCACATACTAGATTGATAGTATTTCTGGGCCAAATGACCCAAAAAGTTGGTCATGCAGGACACTATTTGCTGATGTTGCTTATGGCATTAGTCTCGGTTTGTTGCTAACGAATCGAGTTCACGTTCCTGTTAACGTGCATATGTGGCTAAAAGTGAATGTGATAATGGTGAAAAAGAGATCGTAGACCTGGAGTTGCTGCCACATATACGTTATACGATGGCTGGCCAACGTATCTGCATTCTCAGGTTTGAGGTATCCAGCAGCTGGGAATAATAACAGCGTTCACCCACGTGGAGTTATGGGATTTACTATAGGGCTCCTATATTCTCATATTGAAAATAGTCATCGACCGGTAGGATGGCTCCAGGCAAGATGCAGCAGTGGTTACATCATTAGACTGGTATTCGTGTGTCAACCGAGGAGAAACTGTGGTTAAAACATTGGAATAGTATTCGGCAGGAACGGGGTTGAAATCCCCCTCCGACCATCCAGTTTTGGGTTTTCCGTGGTTTCAATAAATTAATTAATGCGAATGGTTTCTTCACCCTTTTCTGATCCATGCATGTGAGCTCTCTGGTTTTCCTTCATTCAGAAGGTTGAATTGAAAACCGCAGTGAATGATGTTCTGCTGAAGGTAAGACCACATACCACCTAATGTTATGTTAATAACGTTGAAGCAGACTGTATTTGTCGTCAGCAGATTATTCGAACGAATACTATTGAAACAAAAGTGTCCATACACTGGGATATATTCGAAAAAACTACCATTATGAAACCAATGAAGTGGCACGCACGACAGTTTATTAGGATTATTTACATGGAAAGTAAACTATTGATTTTTAACGTATGTAGAACAGAACTCGAGGTGAATCTCGTATTAAACGGCAGAAAGAAATTCTGCGGTTCCAAAGGAATTGAAATGTGGAACATTGCGCAGTCAGTCACGAAGTCACTATTTTAAAGTTATTTTCACACTGTATTTGATTCACTATAAATGTCAGTTGTTTAACTACGTCTACTGATGAAATCTTAAATATTCAAGGAAAAAACAAATGTGGGCAAGATTTATAATTCGAATTTAACGCGGTGTTCCTGAGTGATGACGATCGAGAGTGATCTACCAACGAAGCTTCAAAGCCTCTTCCCTCTCTGATTCTCTCTGTGCGCTCTCTGCAGCTTCTTCTCTTGTAAATGCTATTCTATTCCTCAAAGATCATGTATTATCTCGAGTAACGTTCAAGACGACGAAACAGACTGTACTTGCCGATTGATAGATTATATGCACGGGTGCTATTGGAACAGATTGGGTTTGTAGAAACTGGCAGACATTCGAAAAAAATATCTTCACGCAGTTAAAGAACTCTACGACAAATTTAAATATTAACATATTCCTTATCCGTTGTTTTGGTACATGCGATTTGTATCGCTTCATGGTCTGATTTTTAAGATACGACTGCTTTAAGCAATAATAATTGAAGACAGAGAAGTCATTTTACAATGGTTCCCTCATTCTACCGAAATAGTTCTGTGGAGATTATAAACATATCTCTGTTTAACCTGGAGATGATCATGCGTTCTAACAGATATTTAGTAACAAGGACTGCCAAATACTACAAAATTGCGATTAGTGAACAACAACATATTCCAAGAGAGCTCCTAGTTGGCTTGCTCAGACGACTTAATTAACTGTATGTTTAGTAGACTATGCAATTCATTTGGCGTTAGAATATTAGCACTATTGTATTATATTCCTTGACAAATAACTACTAGATTGCAACGAACAGACGTGTATTGTATCTGAAGTAGGCCACATCGTTACGGTTAAATGATTCAAAAATAACTTTTTCGATCTGTAAACGATTGCAAATTAGGAAATAATATGTATTGTGAGTCTTGACTCTTTCGTTTTTTTCTAGATAGATATAGTATGAATATAACTATGCGTACCTGAGGGGTACGGAAATTCGTGAATTTGAATCACCTATCGTGTCTCACAATAGATTCCATTATAGGAAGGCAAAGATTTGCGGCACATGACGGATGGCT
Source organism: Schistocerca gregaria (assembly GCF_023897955.1). Classification (NCBI taxonomy): domain Eukaryota; kingdom Metazoa; phylum Arthropoda; class Insecta; order Orthoptera; family Acrididae; genus Schistocerca; species Schistocerca gregaria. Next base: position 177,197,828 of record NC_064931.1, on the reverse strand, counting down.
GAAAAAACTTCAAAATTTTATAAAATGGGTGAAGGACAATCTATTTCGATTTGTTAGATTGCTGTATTGGGAATTAGAAACGACATGCGAGTCATACAGGGAGATAAAAATTTATAAATTATGCAGCACAGCAGTCAGTCGTCTTTTTTTGCAGGTTTCATTTGGCAAATCTAGATTTCGCCTAGTGCCTAGCCATTATCAATGCACTATTTTCTAGTCTCAATGCATGTCAGTTCTCTGTTGTTTGTGCGTCAGTCACAGTTCATAACTAGCCGAAATCTGGATTTGCCAAATAAAACCTGCAAAAAAAAAAAAAAAAAAGGACGACAGATTGCTATGCTGTATAATTTATAAATCAGATCACATTCGCTGAGTGCACCCACGTTCCTAATGGAAAGTAACCTGATGTGATAAAAAATTAGTAGAGATTTCTATACTCTTTGTTGAGTTGGCATGAGCAAGTACCAAAAATGAGGGAATGTAATGAATGATCAGAATTGTTTTCGGGACAAGTTTCCAAAATTCGTGAATTTGAATCACCTATCGTGTCTCACAATAGATTCCATTATAGGAAGGCAAAGATTTGCGGCACATGACAGAACGTTTAGCATTTATTCGCCACCTAAGGCTTCTGGTTCCCATCGCTTTTTCGTCTGAACTGTTTTAATCAAATTTGGTGAAGTTTATTTTATTCTACACGGAAAGTGTGAACGTAGAAATGGCTGCCATGTACATAAAAAAAACTGCTCATATGTTTCTGATAATCATACTCTCTTACACATTGGCCATGAAATTATATATCTAATTGTTATAGAGTTGAGTAGACAACTTCAATCAATCTGCTGATCCTTCAGTGATTTATTTACATTTTTTACAAATTCTATGCGCATTTGATACATATTCGAGTGGAGAAGTTTTCTGTTATGTTACATGTTCTTTTTATGTTACATGTACAAAGTTAAACATAACTCTTATAACAAAACAAACAAGCTTATTGCCATGTAAATATTTTATACGGGTCTATGGACAGCCCTAAGGAACGCAGTACTACTGGTAATGCCTCGTTGAAAATTAATTCACTTGAAACTGACTTCATGAGAGCAACGTCTTACCTTTCTTTAGAGTGACGTATTTGTAAAGTATCATAATAGACCACTATCAATGCAGTAAATTTCGTACTTATTTTCTACCAACCACAAGATATTGTTTCAGCTGACCTGATATTCTGCATCATCATATGTCTCGATCATTAATTTTGTTGGGCACGAAAATTTCATTTTCCTAAAACTCGAAATAACAGTTTCCAATCAGAAATTGTGATTGTATTCTTGATATTCAATACCTTTAGATTGCATGGATATTTGTTGATATCACCGGTGCTCTAACATGTACGCAGGTCAAAAAATGGCTCTGAGCACTATGGGATTTAACATCTGAGGTCATCAGTCCCCTAGAACTTAGAACTACTGAAACCTAACTAACCTAAGGACATCACACACATCCATGGCCGAGGCAGGATTCGAACCTGCGACCGTAGCGGTCGCGCGGTTCCTGACTGAAGTGTCTAGAACCGCTTGGCCACCGCGGCTGGCTACGCAGGTCAATTACACTACGGTATAATTACGACTAAATTAACGATTATTGGGAAAGTTACTCACTGATTAGAGTAATTATTATAAGAAATTGAGAATAATTTTATTTTGTGCAAACTATTTTTCAAGCTTTTACATCAGATCCGACTTTTTTCCGTCAAGCTGTAGTGTGACGTACAGTGAGGCTGTCGTTTATGACATACGGGGAATCTATCCTTACTGCAGACCTTAAAAGAATACTTACTTTAACATCTATATCCAAATGTATTACATCCAAGACACAATTTTGTATATTTACTACTGTGTTTGACTGAGCAAGTGTAGTAAGAACATAAATAAAGGAATGTTTTCTGTTTTAGGCTAAAGAAGGTAGCTACAGCAGTTAGGCTACATATTTTTGCTTAAAAACTGCTAAAGACGACTAATAGCTAATACTATCTACTAGGTAAACATTGTCCGGCGAGTAAGACAGGGAAACTCGTCGCAGATGTTAACAACATATATCAAACTGTTGATAGTGTTGTGTTCTCGTGAAAGCTATCGCTGTAATAAGCCTTATTCGAACGAAACTACTTCTTAACGGCCGTGAAATGTACACTGACTTCGTTTAAGATTAGATCTAAAGAGCAGTCTACGAAGTGAGTCCGTCACTCGTGCATATAAAATGGCCTATTGTGTGCCACACTTAAGCCACGCAGAGGTTTAAGTGGAGCACGAGGTCATACAATCAGGAATCATTGATGCAGGAGGAGCATCGTCGGCAGCTGTTAATGAAAGCTCTAGCTTTGTATAAATGCATTATAGTGTCCTTAACATGCGTGAGACGAGTGGGTACCGACAAAGGGAATACAGCAGTCGGTGACAGAGAAACAGCCTAGAAACGAACCTTCTGATTGTAGTTGCGTTGTAAGGTGAATCGTAGATGCAGAAAATCTTTCTAGCGTAATGTATAACGCTCAGTGTTAGGTGGTGTATCGATATAAGAACAGTCCTCTACGTATTTGGCTACCAAAAAAACTTGAACGTAAAGATTTTAAGAGTACTGGTGAGTATAATTCTTACGGTGGTTAAGCATACTCCTTACATCACCATCAGATTGGAAGCCGGTAATGTGTTCTTGGATATACACTTTTCTGGTCGATGCTTAGACATTTGATTGGACATACTGAAGTAATTGCCGCGCTGGATTAGCCGAACGGTCTTGGGCGCTGCAGTCATAGACTGTGCGGCTGGTCCCTGCGGAGGTTCGAGTCCTCCCTCGGGCATGGGTGTGTGTGTTTGTCCTTAGGATAATTTAGGTTAAGTAGTGCGTAGGTTTAGGGACTGATGACATTAGCAGTTAAGTCCCATAAGGTTTCACGAACATTTGAACGTTTGAACTAATTGGTCGTTCACACGTCAAATCTGCATTATGATCAACATCTGACCTCTTCTTTCTCAATTGCAGTTTGTGTCACCCTCCGTTTCATCGAATTATCTACTCATACGTTTGTCACACTATTAAGTTTTCACTACCATGGTTTTCGCTTTCTTGTCATATAACGGTACCACGTTGGCGATGAACTCGAAAATCCTTCGACCTTCTAATGTGTCTTAGCCTTTCATTTACAGGTTCATATTTTATCTCACATTTCTGAAATCCAAGTTGATGTCACAGCTTATTAATTTTATTGTGTTGCTCACCAAGACATATAGCGATAAACATGTTCTGTTTCAAAGAGAAAACAAATGCTTGCTAAATCTGCAATTACACAACAGTACAAAACGAAAACAAATGGGTGATGTGCGATAAGGCACGTGCTTTGGAAGGACAATAGCTATGCAACGCAGGTACAGGTACTAACTCGATTACAAAGAAAACTTTTATTGCACGTAACGAACTGAGAGGAAGAAACAGAACATAGAAACGATCGTTGATAAACAAAGCACAAAGCACTCTGCAGTCATACCTGGAACACTAAAATTAGAGGTAAACATTCTAAAGTGTACCAACTCTCGATCTCATTAAAGTGAAGGAAAATGTGGAACCAACCTTTATGTGGGTTTAAATTAATAATCTTACTTATTCCCGCTTGTGTGTATGACCATGAAAAGTATGATCGAAAACATCTCGGGCTTGCAGCCGGTCGTAGCCAACTGTACTCCACGATATTTCGAATGGACACATGACGGTCATTCTAATGTGAGCCATCGAAGACAGAATTTTAAAATCCACCATAAAAAGGCAGCTGTATTCTTCGGCAAAATCGAATGTAGCAAAAGATACTGTCTTCGTATAAAAACTTGCTTGCAGGGGAAGCGCGTGATCCCGAACGCTCTTAAACACAATGGAGTGTGCTTACAAAATAATTCGTTCAAGTCCAAAAACAGTGGTATGAGCCTGTCTTGCCAAGAGAGAAGTTTGAATGATCACCTATTCAAGCTATAAGAGAGGAACATTGATAACACGAAGAAACCAAATATCGACATAACAGGATCAAAAGACACATATTTCAGTGTCGTGATTTATTGCTATATTTCTCTTTGTTTAAAATAGTTACGCGATCTGAACAAGAAACGCTTTCAATTGATATTATAGTGTTGCAAAACTATTCAAACTTCGAAGTACAGGTGTGGGATTTAAAGTAATGGGTCAAAACGAAGTGGAACAAAATAAAATTTTATCACGTTTTCACATTCAGCATCACTTCCGAGTTCAAGCAGTCCAGTATCGAACACCACATTAATTACATTTTCAAACGTTGATATAGGTATGCCAGTGTCATAACCTGCCTTTTGTTAAACATATTGTAACCTAGATTTGTACCTTGGTGCAGCTACTTTTTTATATAGCACATAGTGAAGTCTTATGATGAAATGGCGACAGTGTCACTTTACTTGCAGTTTTCCACAGTGTTGTCTCATAAAATCAGCGATACTTCTCGTGTAGAGGTTATATTGTTTAAAAAACTACACGTCCTACAACGGATATCTCGCGAAAAGACCATGAAAGTAAGGTGTAGTTGTTGGCAATATTTTTTTTCCTTCTCTGTGTTTTTATTCTTATAATACCATTTTGTTTCTTCACGTTACCATAGTCTCTTGCAGTAAGATACACAGTTTTGCATGCGAATGTCTCACACACTGTTTCTGGGGAGAGCGGTTTATATTCTAACCACATTTTCATGCGATTCTCAGGTCACGCACTTAGCTTGATAATTGGCCACCAAGCGTACCTAACACTCTTTGTGTAATGTACAGTTAAATTTTGCAAATAAGCAATAGTTTTTTGACGAAATAGTTCACTGATGAACAGCCGCATGTCATTGCCCAACGGGCACAATATTTCGGGCCAGCGATCACGTTGCTATCATCAGGGACATTGATGAACTGATCACCTGTGGGATGGAGCAAGAGTTCTATTCTGGAGGACGTGCTTAACCCTTACGCCGGAAAATGTACGCATCATATTCGGAACTCGGTGGATTTTGCTGGTTGGCGAAACTAAACTAGACGTAGTGATTCTGACGTCCTTGTGAGAGTTGATGTTCTCTCTCTTTTCACCACAGTGCCTTTACAAGACTCTTTGGAACCTACTGGCAAGAAATTTGACAGCTAGATGACCATCATTTTTAGGCATGTCTTGACATCGACATATTTTATTTTCGACGCTGCTTACAACGAGCAGTCGCAAGGGGTAGATACGGGGAGACCATTTTTACCAGTTGTCGCCAACATGTATATAGAACCTTCCAGGAGGAATCTCTGGAATCAGCCCAGTGGAAACCTACACATTTCTTCCGCTGTTTCGACGACATCGTCGGCATACGGCATCATGGAAGGGGCAAGATGAATGATTTCTTCATACATCTTGATGTGAACATGTGAAACTACTTTCGTCAAGTCAAAACTTTTGGTTCTGTGATTACCTTGGGAGAGGACTCATCACACTGTAACATATGAAATATTAGTTCACTTTATTACATAAACGAATAAAACATTTACTTAATTTGGGCGCACTTCTTTGCCACGAGAGTACTGGATAATTGGTAACTGTCACTGACATGCAGACCATCTCTTGATGCTCTAATTAACAAACTATAACTACACTACTGCCCATTAAAATTGCTACGCCACGAAGATGACTTGCTACAGACGCGAAATTTAACCGACAGGAAGAAGATGCTGTGATATGCAAATGAGTAGTTTTTCAGAGCATTCACACAAGGCTGGCGACACCTACAACGTGCTGACATGAGGAAAGTTAACAACCGATTTCTCTTACACATACAGCAGTTGACCGGCGTTGCCTCGTGAAACGTTGTTGTGATGCCTCGTGTAAGGAGGAGAAATGCGTACCATCACGTTTACGACTTTGATAAAGGTCGGATTGTAGCCTATTGCGATTGCGGTTTATCGTATCGCGACACTGCTACTCGCGTTGGTCGAGATCTAATGGCTGTTAGCGGAATATGGAATCGGTGGGTTCAGGAGGGAAATACGGAACGCCGTGCTGGGTCCCAACGGCCTCGTATCATTAGCAGTCGAGATGACTGGAATCCTATACGCAAGGCTGTAACGGATCGTGCAGCCACGTCTCGATCCCTGAGTCAACACAAGGGGACTTTTGCAAGACAACAACCATCTGCACGAACAGTTCGACGACGTTTGCAGCAGCATGGACTATCAGCTCGGAGACCATGGCTGCGGTTACCCTTGACGCTGCAACACAGACAGGAGCGCCTGCGATGGTGTACTCAACGACGAACCTGGGTGCACGAATGGCAAAACGCATTTTTTTCGGATGAATCCAGGTTGTGTTTACAGCATCATGACGGACGCATCAGTGTTTGGCTGCATCCTGGGGAACGCACATTGGAAGCGTGTATTCGTCGTCGCCATACTGGCGTATCACCCGGCGTGATGGTATGGGGTGCCATTGGTTACAAGTGTCGGTCACCTCTTGTTCGCATTCACGGCACTTTAAACAGTGGACGTTACATTTCAGATGTGTTACGACCCGTGGCTCTACCCTTAATTCGATCCCTGCGAAACCCTACTTTTGAGCAGGATAATGCACGACCGCATGTTGCAGGTCCTGTACGGGCCTTTTTGGATACAGAAAATGTTTGACTGCTGCCCTGGCCAGCACATTCTCCAGATCTCTCACCAATTGAAAACGTCTGGTCAATGGTGGCTGAGCAACGGGCTCGTCACAGTACGCCAGTCACTACTCTTGATAAACTGTGGTATCTTGTAGAAGCTGCATGGGCAGCTGTACTTTTACACGCCATCCAAGCTCTGTTTGACTCAATGCCTAGGCGTATCAAGGCCGTTTTTAGGGCCAGCGGTGGTTGTTCAGGGTAGTGGTTTTTTTCGGGATCTATGCACCCAAATTGCGTGAAAATGTAATCACATGTCAGTTCTAGTATAATATATTTGTCCAATGAATACCAGTTTATCATCTGCATTTCTTCTTGTTGTAGCAATTTTAATGGCCAGTTTTATATTTGTTGGTCGTAGACGATGATACTGACCGTTGTAGCTGAGGTCTCGGACTGGCACTGAGCTCCTGCAAGCTGGACGATATACTGAACTTAGCACTAGGGCGCTGCTATTGCAGAGGAGGAGGCGTGGTCTTAAGGAACGCCTCCAGTACGTCGTTGCGGATCGCAACGAACCCTCACTAATGTCCACGATATCGATTCACATTATCAACATTGATGTAGCACCGCGATCTCTGTACGATACAACACATCTTAATTCCATACACCGGAACATCAGTTTTACCATGGAAGTCGAAGAGGATGTATTTCTCCCCTTCCTGGACTTCCGGGTAAGGAAACGAGCGGACGGCAGGTTGGGCTACAGCGTGTACCGTAAGATGACGCACACCGACCTACTTTTAGATGGGCCTGGAGGCTCGGCAGGAGCGTTTCGGACACTGCACGACTTGTCGGGTATTCGAGGAGTGCTGAGGTGAGTGTCAACATATAACGAAACTAAGGTGAAACCACGCCCAAACGCCGTGGGCTTGAGTGGCCACCACTCATTACAGATGTTGGACGTCGTAGTTTGGGCAGACTGGTAAAACACGGCAGGCAGGGAACTGTGACGGACCTAACATCAGTCAACATAAGTTAGTGCGTCTGAACACACAGTGCACTAAACACTCCTAACGATGAGTTCCGCAGCCAATGACCATACACGTGCCAGTGTTACCAACACGACATCGGCAACTAAGACTGAAGTGGGTATGTATAAGCACTGGGCCGACCGGTGCGGCCGTGCGGTTCTATGCGCTTCAATCTGGAACCGCGTGACCGCTACGGTCGCAGGTTCGAATCCTGCCTCGGGCATGGATGTTTGTGATCTCCTTAGATTAGTAAGGTTTAAGTAGTTTTAAGTTCTAGGGGACTGATGACGACAGATGTTAAGTCCCATAGTGCTCAGAGCCATTTGAACCATCAGCAGTGGACGTTAGCGTAGTGGCAGAGCATTGCATGGTCTGATCAATACCGATACCTTGTACATCATGCCGATGGGAGGGCGAGAACCTGTCGTCTTCCAGGGGAATAGATCCTTGACACGTGTTCTGCGGAGGGACAGAAGCTGTCGGCGGCTCCGTTGAGTTCTGGGGAACATTAATGTGGGTATCCATAGGTTTATTGGGGCTCGTGCAAGGCAGCTTGACAGCCAGCGAGTATCGTACACTGGTAGCAAACCACGTACACCCCTTCATGACGATCACGTTTCTCGAGGGCAGTGACATGTTTCAACAAGATAATGCGCCATGTCACAAGGCGGTTCGAAGAATGAAAGGTTCAAATGGCTCTGAGCACTATGGGACTAAACATCTACGGTCATCAGTCCCCTAGAACTTAGAACTACGTAAACCTAACTAACCTAAGGACATCACGCACATCCATGCCCGAGGCAGGATTCGAACCTGCGACCGTAGCGGTCACGCGGTTCCAGACTGAAGTGCGTAGAGCCGCTCGGTCACAGCGGCCGGCGGTTCGAAGAATACAGAGTAGAGTTCCAATTGATGTTTTGCCCCCCCCCCCCCCCTCTCCCGCCCCCCAGCTCGATAGATCTGAACCCAATCGAACACATCTGGGATGTGACTGAACGTGGCGTCAGAACTCATAGCTCCCCTTCCCGGAATTGTGTGATTTGCGTTTGCGTATGTGGTGCCACCTCTCTTCAGCGACCTACCAAGGCCTTGTTGCATCCATGCCACTACGTGTCACCGCTGTTATCAGAACCAAAGTGGACATACCGGCCATTAGGTAGGTGATCGTAATGTTCTGGCTCAACAGAGTTTACAATAAGTAAGTTTATTACATCGTACAAACGACGACTGGTAGGTTCTCTCATTTCACTGCCTTCAGTATCCCATTTGAACTACTTACTCATTCACTTCCGGAGCAGCAGTCACTGTCCAAAATTGATATGTATCTTCACTCTGTTGAACAGCACGTCAGAATAACAGCAACTGCTAAACTGAGGTAAATTTCACTGTTCACAGGTTTTGATTCACGTCACTCTACTTGATAATGTAAGATGTGTGGTCAGAAGGGAAAGTTCCACACTGAAATTAACTGGTGAATTTTACAGAACAACTGATATGCAAATGTATGTCATTTGCGCCATAACATTTATTTCGAACACTCACGACGGTATTTTGAAACCATTAAGTCCATATTAATTTGATATCAACACCACACATACCTTCTTTCGCACGATTTCCTGTATCAGTTTGGTAATACATTAAAACTATGGTCTCAGCTGTGCATTTGGATTCGTGATTTTCAGTCAGTAACATTACAGTTAATATCTGTTGACTCGGAGTCAAACAGTGAAACCGAAGTTACAGAGGGTTCCCCAAGGGAGCATTGTACACCTTTTGTTGTTCATAATTTATGTATAAACGATTTAGGAGACAATCTGCTCAGCTCTATAAGATTTCAGCAGATAGTTCTATCATTTACCATCTATCAAAGTCATTAGAAAATGAAAACAAATTAAAGACCGTTTTATCCAAGATATTTCTATGATGTGAACAGTAACAATTGACCATGAACAAGAACCAGTGTGAGCTCCTTCACAGGAATACTAAAAAATTGCTTTAAAATGCTGTTACAAGATAACTGAATCAAAATACTGTCGCTTCAGCTAAATACTAACGCATTACAATTACGAACGACTTAAACTAGGTACATCACAAGGATGTGAGGAAGACGGCCCAAAGGCTACGTTTTATTAGCGGAATACTTGGAAGGTGCTACAGGCCTACTGAAGGCACAGCCTACACTATAACTGAGTGATCTCTTCTGGAGTACTAGTGAGTGGTATGCAAACCTTACCAGACAGCACTGACGGAGGAAATCGAAAAAGTTGAAAGGAAGACGGATATTTTTGTATTTATCGCTAAATAGGAGGGAGAGTATCAAGGAAATGATAAGCGAATTGGGGTGACAATCATAAAAACAAATCCTTCTTCACTGTGGCGAGATCTTTTCATGAAATCTGAGTCACCTACTTTTTCTTCTGTTTATCAAAATACAGGGTGTCCATAAAAGAATGTCCTAGCTGTAGATTTTAGTAATATCAGTTGCATCGTAGAGTGTTGGTTAAAGCGCAAAATTAAGATTAACTCAGACAGTTCTAATAAGCTCATCCAGTAGTGCTGCTTTGTTGTTTTCCCGCTTGCAGGGAAAATGGCGACTCCTGAGCGTAAAGTGTTCTGTGTTATGCTGTTTGCTAATAGTGACGCTGTAATTTCATTTCAACGTGCATTTCGTTTGTAGATTAATTGTGATCTTCCACGTGGAAAAAACATCCTCGATGGTGCAGCCAATTCGAAACGAACGGATGTGTTTGAAAAGCATTGGACGACCGAAAGTGTCTGAAGAGGATTTTGACCTTGCCAGAGCGTCTTACTTTCGTATGCTAAGAAATGAACTCGGAAAGCAAGTGTTGAACTTCAGTTGCCAAAGACGACAGAGTGGGAGGTTTTAAGAAAACTGTTACACATGCATCAATACCGGCTACAGTTGGTACATGCTTTGAAGCTACATGTCTATCGAGTACGCTCTAACTTTGCAAGTGAAATGTTGCAGCCTGATGATGAAATTGTTGATTTGTGGTGTTCGGTGATGAGGCAACTTTTCATGTACGTGGGAAGGTGAATAAAAAAATGGTTCAAATGGCTCTGAGCACTATGGGACTTAACTTCTGAGGTCATCAGTCCCCTAGAACTTAGAACAACTTAAACCTAACTAACCTAAGGACATCACACACATCCACGCCCGAGACCGGATTCGAACATGCGACCGTAGCGGTCGCGCTGTTCCAAACTGTAGCGTCTAGAACCGCTCGGCCACTCCAGCCGGCAATGCTTGTTACTAAAATGGAACTTTTTCATATATTTTCCTTTAAATAAGAACAAATACAGTCGATTTCATTAATTACGGATAAATTTAAATTACAGGATCTGGATAAAAAATTAACAAAGTATGGTTTGCCGGTAGTGATGTTCCATACGACACCAATCAAACGGCAACACACCTGTAACTAATGTATAACGAAGCCCTCAAAGCACTGTGGTATTCACTGGCATGAGATAACATGTGAGTCGTGTACCATCTATTTCGTGTAAAACTACCATTTATAACCAAGATAAAATCGTTAGAAGCGATTGGTATCTCGTGTTGCTTTCACCATAGTCTCAGACTAACTTCGATAGTGAAAGAAAGGACGCAAAATGGAACAGAACAACCAAACCTTTTTGTCTTTTATATGTTTGAGAGACGTCAGATACTGTAGTTGAAAACACTGTTGTATTACAATGACTAACCATTTTGTCTGGAACTTCATGGAAATGGTATAATTACTGTCGTGAAGCTGCACAAATGTCGGAAATTATACAGTATTGAAACTTCCTGGCAGATTAAAACTGTGTGGACCGAGACTCGAACTCTGGACCTTTGCCTTTCGCGGACAAGTGCTCTACCAACTGAGCAACCCAAGCACGACTCAAGCCCCGTCCTCATAGCTTTACTTCTGCCAGTAAGTCGTCTCCTACCTTCCAAACTTAATAGAAGCTCTCCTGCGAACCTTGCAGAACTAGCACTCCTGAAAGAAAGGATATCGAGGAGACATGGCTTAACGACAGCCTGGGGGATGTTTCCAGAATGAGATATTCACTCTGCAGCGGAGCTTCTGTAAAGTTTGGAAGGTAGGAGACGAGGTACTGGCAGAAGTACAGCTCTGAGGACGGGGCGTGAGTCGTGCTTGGGTAGCTCAGTTGGTAGAGCACTTGCCCGCGAAAGGCAAAGGTCCCGAGTTCGAGTCTCGGTCGGGCACACAGTTTTAGTCTGCCAGGAAGTTTCATATCAGCGCACACTCCGCTGCAGAGTGAAAATCTAATTCTGTATACAGTATTGCTTAGTTAATATGAAAAGAGCAAAATCCAATGATACCATATGTTAAAGAGATCTGTTGAATGCAATAGATATCTCTGACGCAGCGTTCGCGCTTATTTCCCATTATCACACTTGAGAACATTAGTTTAATAATACTGAGAATTGGCAGTCATTTGAAAACAGATCCCAGTTAAAATTCGAATAGCTATCGTTCTTGCTTGCAGAGTGCGATTTAATTAGCATAGCAGAAACAAGACTGTCGTAATAAATATGCCGACACATTTAGATATTTATTAAATAAAAATCATGGCGTGAAAGGACAACAGTGTATTTCATTTACTATACTCTTTCTCACAAGAGAGTGCAGATAATATGATTACACAAGCTTCATTCGTGCAGTGATATACTGTTTTTAGAGTTTGTTCGATGAGTGGAAAGAAATGATGTTCCCACGAACGCAGAGAACTGCTCTGTACCGACGAATCCGCCTCAATAACAGTTAACCAACGTCGATACCGAGGCTTGCCGCATAGCTTATGATTTCTCTTAGGTCGCAATTTGCCGTCGCCACATGACGAAACTTTGTTGTATTTTTAGGTCGCCGGGTGGGAGGTCACGCGTGGCGAGCTTAGTTTCTCGAGGTACTCCACAGATGGAGTCTTGCTCCTTAACCCGTCCCATTGCTCACGCCGCCTTCAGAAGCTACAAGGATCTCACCACTTTACACACTGTTTCAGATAAGCAAATTAACAAACAGTATTAAAGTAATGCAATTATTCCGTAAGAAAAATTGTTTTTACGTCTCCTGACGCTCCTGAAGTGATATTTAGTAACTTATCACCATATCTGTTTATTAAGCGTCACATTACGTTATGTTTATGCTGCTTAGCCAATGGGAAAATGTGGAAGTAAGGCTCAAAACTTGTACTTTGGGGATTCTGTCACTGTTTCATAGGTAGCAGCAAGTGGGAGGTCACTCATGACCATTCTTGTTCCTCGAGGTATTGCATACATTTATATTTACTGTCATTCCAAATGTGCTTGCATGAGCAACTAACAGTGAAAGTGGGGCACTGTAGAGCAGGTGTACGTCAAACTTAGAAGGAACGGCCTCATTGCAGAGACAACTCTACTAGCACCATTCCATTAAGAAGTAAACTTTGTAGTTTTATAAAATAATTACGTGTTCTGTGTCACTATAAAAGCGTAGTGTTTCATTCCAAGTCTTAAGGTACCGGTATCAAATAAATAACTCTTTCAAACGTTAGTACCTTTCCTTGAGAACGGCTAAGAACATACACGTAACTTAACACAGCGTGTTAAAGAACTTGGAAAAGTCACCGAAAACAGTTTAATTGAAAAATAATTTGTCGGATAAATTTTATATAACAGCCTAATCTGTGTATGTTATCTTCAAAAACACCATAATATACTAGCTATCGAAAAGAAGTATCACCAGTCACAACACATTTCGAACAAGTTGCGTTTGAAATCACATTGCAGTTATGATTGCCATAAATTTGATTATCTCCAAAAACGGACTTTGTCCTGCCATTTTTTAAATTCTGTAACAGGAGGGAGCTCGTCAATTTTCATGACCACCTGCCATCAGCTGGGGCAAAAGCAAGATGAGTGTGGTGCATGTTTAAAAATTTTTATATCTGCCCACGGAGGGAATGATCCCTTCGTGGCTTCGAGTGCTCATCTCCAAGATTTTTGTCCTTATTGAGTAACTTGATGTAAATAGAAGACAAATACGTCTAAAAACCCCTGGATGATTGTTCATTTTACCCATTGAGGTGAATGTTTTCCATTTATTTTGTTATTTAGTTCTCCAATTTAAGGGTACACGACAAAGTTCTCACAGCTTAAAGCAAAGAACTAACTGTGTTATAACTCCGACTTCGACAACATGAAATCAGCATCAGTTACATTTATTGTTATTTCCAGCACTCTAGTATTACTGCTCCGTAATCGTAGATTGCACTTAATAACAGCGAAAGTCAGGCACCATGGAGCATGTTCTAATACAGGCTGAAGCCTGCCCCATTCATACCCTCATACCATGATTCTATGGGAATTCAAAATGACGTAGAAAGCATTGATTATTGCTGTACTGAATGGCAGTTCTCTTTAAGTGCAGATAAATGCAAGATAATGCCTATAAGCAACAAAAATAAAGGTAAATGGTAAACTTCTGGAGCCTGCCATATCGTGCAAACATCTAGCTACATGAAATGTAACGATAAAACTTGCTTACTAATAGCGAAGACGAGTGAAAGAGTAGCAAGTATTGGGTAGAAAATCAGCTCAATTCTTTCCGAAAGAACCGTTCCGACATTTGCTCTTATCGATTTAGAGGAACCGCATTAAAATCAAGTCCGGATGCCTGGACAAGGATTTGAAATTTGGTCATACCAAATGAGTGCTTAGTACCTCAATGATTGTCACACCCTCTTATACGCACGATATTGTAGTACTGAAAACTCTTTTTTATTATTCGTTAGACAAAAAATGTTATGTATTCTCTCGAGCGAAGGGAAAAGCACGCTGTCCAACTGTTTCTTTAAGGCTGATGAAGCACGCACTCCCCATAATGCAGCTCTCACTGTTGTTGGCCAAGTTTATGAGTTTTGTTCCCCAGGCAACGCGACTGTCATGGGAAAACTAACATCCAAATTTATGAGTATATGGCAGTTAGGGAAACATTAAAGTAAACTCCTATCCCATAACTGCACGCTGTCAGAAGCATATCGCTTCCCCACCTTAGGCACCTGAAAGCAATGATAATAGGAACAAGAAATTAGATCACTGCAATATCCACAGGATCTAATTCAAGAGGTTATTGATGACATTTCTCCATATCAGTTTAAGTTCAAGTCTACAGAATGGCGAAATACAAAGGATAATTCCAACATCGAGGACAAACGGAGCCATATGGGATGAAAAAACGTCAATGAATGTTATAGGACGCCGAGAAACATTTTTCAGATAATCGTAGATCACAACTGCACCATTGTCGAGCAACGGCTAAAGACGAAAGCGAAGTATTTCAGCACGCCCATATGCACAAACGACCATTCACCATTTATCGATAGTGGTGGTAGAGGAATGGAATGCCCTACCTCAAGAAGTCCTTGTCAACCTTGCGGACAACATGGGAGCATGTTTCAGAGCATGCGTTGCCATCGATGGTGATCACACATCCTATTATGAATTTGTAATGTCCAGCGGTCCATCATAAATCGCGATGACTGCAGCGTAACTATTGTCTTTAACTAATCCACCCCTTTAGCTGAATAGGTCGGCACGGTAGCTCACCGTGTTCGGTCGAACGATTCGCTGTCCTCTGTAACAGAAAAACTGAGTCAAAGAATCTACGATGAACTTGAATGGGTGTCGTTCGCCCCGACCTAATGCAATGAACAATAATGAACAAAATAAAAAGAAAGTGGTCAGCGCATTTGACTGCCTTGCATCGGTCCCGGGTTCGATCCTGGCCGAGTCTGCGGTTTTCTCCACTTGGGCACTGGATCTTGTGTTTCACTCAGCATCATTTCATCATCATCGGCTTGCAAGTCGCTCAGTGTGGAGTCAACTGTAAAGACTTGCAACTCGACGGCCGAACTTCCCCGGTGGGGACTCCCAGCCATCAATCCCATACGGTCATTTCAATTCATTGTCTTTGATTGAAAGTGTCATTTCTGTTCGTCTCATTGCGTATTTCTTTCTGTCAGTTTCTGTACTATGTTGTGGCAATTCTTTGTGAGTATCGTCTAATCTTTATCGACCTATGTTGATTGTTAATGATACATATCGCGTAAGTTATTTTCTCCATTCAGTTTAGCACACTATTCTGTAATTATTTCTTGAATTATTTATGACAATATATTTTACAAAGTTCTCAAATGAGAGGCAAAAAGTCTTACGCTTTCTTGACCACACGCAGGCACTCATAGGATAACGAAATATCGCACTCTTTCAGTGCGTCACGTCGCTTTCACTCGGTCTTTGAATGAGGGAATATGAGGTAGTTGATGATGATCTGTCTGTCGGATGAGGACGATATGCTCGATCGCTTCTTTGGGGCTGTTTGACAGGAACAGACTATTTTCTGGCTCCTGCTTTCATCTACTCGCTTCGCTATCTAAATGTCATCAACAACACATATTACGGAGGTTCTAACTTTAATAGTCGCAACTATTTATTTACAACTTATACAAGATAGATATATGTTTAAAAGTTATACTGACTTTCAGTGTAGTCACTAGCACTGTGTGTAACCGACTGCCATTGATGTGTAAGTAGTAGGAGACCCTTAGCAGCGCCGGTTGTGTTGATAGTTCGCGTGGAGCGATCTATTGACCGACGAATCTCGTTAACAGTTCTGAAGAGAATGTCATGCATTCCTTTAGCTTTCCATTCAAGTTGAAGTCAAAAGTTTATACCTCCGTGCCCCATCGATAGAACAAATCGGTCGCAATTTCAGGCATACGCATCCGATAATTGTCGTGCAAAATGATGGGCGGGTCCTGCAGTGTCGCTGCTTCTTTCTGTAAGCTGGTCGCAGTCTGTGTTCCAGAAATGGACAGCTTAGAGAAAGAAGTAGCGACACTTTTTGCAGGACCTGCCCATCATTTTGCACGGCAATGCTCGGACTCGTATGGCGTAAAGTTGTGAATGATTTGTTGGATCAGGTGACTGGGTAGTACTGTACACCTACCACACTCCCTGGACTTCAGCCATTCTGACTTCAGCATAATTCGTAAACTGAAGAAAGCAATTCATGGAATTCGCTGCAGAACTTTTACAGAGATTCGTCGGCCAGTAGAGTACTTCACTCGAACTATCAACACAACAGGCGCTGCTAAAGGTTCCACATCGCTGGCAACGGACACAATGTTACTTTACAGAACAGTAAAATTTTGAAACTTGTTTCCAAAGTTCTAATCTTTGTAGAAACGAGGTCTGGTGAAGGCGCAGGACTTGCCGCTGATCAGTAGTCATCTATCAGAGATGCTACTAAATGCTTTCAGCGTCTTTTGGTGTTCATTCTGTGAGCCACAACGGTCATCATGGCTATTCGGAATTCTGGGGAGGTTTCTAGAACTCATTTATGTCTGATGTGTTTTCCCACTGGCGGGTTTAACATTTATTGTTCATACATTTTAACTACTCAGTAATATAGTGAAGTACTCTGTAATAGCATATTTTCATTATTGAAGATAATGCTGTCCCAGCTAAAAGCTGGCGTCCTTCCTTTAAAATCTGAATGACGCAAGTGAAAGTGTACACACGTTAAGCTAAAGATAACACATCCCTTTTCATTCGGGGGACCTCCTACCGATGACGAGGTCGTAAGGGACACAGCACAAGCTCCGATTGAGAAAGGAAATCGGCGTTGTCCTATAGAAGGAGCCATCCGGGCATTTGCCTTAAGCAATTTAGGGAAATCACGGAAACATAAGTCAGGATGACCGGACCGGAATTTGGGCCGCCGAGTCCTGCATACAAACCCAGTGTTTTATGACTACATCACCACACTCAATGCTGATGGTTCAACGAGGATGCAAGTTTTTGCGGCAGCGCTTGCTGGGGAGTACTTCGTATGATGCTCAGGGTTAAGGGGTCTGGATGCAGGCACTGTCTTGTCGCATGGTGGTATAAGATGCGCCACATAGAAACGGGGGTTCCGGAACCTCTTCTGTACATCGCTCTACTTCCTGAGCTACACGAGAGATGTCCGGGAATAGTGAACATGAAAGCTCATTAGGAGTCGTTACTGGAGCCCTGAAAGTCACTATAATTTTTTTCCATGACGTGCGGCGGTCTCGTATCAGGGCTAAATTGTTTGTTATTCATTAAGGGTATAGCTAGTTGTAAATTACCTACACCAAGACTGAAGCAAAATTCAACAGCAAACGAGCTTTGCAGGCAGTCTCGAAAGGACATGTGGCCTATTTGACTTGCGACGTCCGTTTAACAGTGCCTGGAAACAATATGCTGAAACTGTGAATAACACAAAGCCCGAGTGAAACTCAATTAGATGAGCTAACCCTCCGGCTTTGTCTACTCTTAATGCGACTAGTATACGTACTCTGGCTCTCTCTCTCGCTCACACACACCCCCCCCCCCCCCCACACACACACACACATGAGAGAGAGAGAGAGAGAGAGAGAGAGAGAGAGAGAGAGAGAGAGAGCGAGAGAGAGGGAGGGAGGGAGGGAGGGAGGGAGGGAAGTGTGAATAGGTATGAATAAAACAACCACAGAACCGATTATATCTGTCTGAACACGGTAATTTGCAATCGTTTATTTTATGTTATACTCCTGCATTTTACAATGTGACTGTGTACACATATGGCTTTAATTTATGCACGCGCGTGTAACTTAGTCAAAGCAGAAAAGTGGTAGGAACTGTAAATAAGTTTCGAAAACGTGACATGTAGCTCATAGTGGCCGTAAACTAGGAACTATGGAGACTCACAAAAAGTTATTCCATATATACACAAAGTTGTCACGTACTAATATTTATTTCAAGGTGTGAAATAAATAAGTTCATGTATAACGTCGTGTTGCTATACTGTCTTGTAAGTAGAGCATAATACAGTTTACCGAATAAATTTTGTATAAGTAAAATTTGCTATGTATTGGTAAAACATATTATTCCAAAACAGTTTGTAGAATTTTTGAAGCTTTTCCAGATGCTAATATTCTGACTTGGAAGACATGGAGTATATCTGAGACTACAGGACTGTTGGCTAAACAGCCTTATGGTACTCTAGTTCCAAGCATGCCATTTGTTTTGAGTACAAGGAAGAAGAAGAAATTAAACGCTGATGAGTACTTGTTTATATGGGCGAAAGTAGGAATCAACATGGATTCCGGAAACAGCGATCGTGTGAGACCCAACTCGCTTTATTTGTTCATGAGACCCAGAAAATATTAGATACAGGCTCCCAGGTAGATGCTATTTCTCTTGACTTCCGGAAGGCGTTCGATACAGTTCCGCACTGTCGCCTGATAAACAAAGTAAGAGCCTACGGAATATCAGACAAGCTGTGTGGCTGGATTGAAGAGATTTTAGCAAACAGAACGCAGCATGTTTTTATCAATGGAGAGACGTCTACAGACGTTAAAGTAACCTCTGGCGTGCCACAGGGGAGTGTTACGGGACCATTGCTTTTCACAATATATATATATATATATATATATATATATATATATATATATATATATATATATATATATATATGACCTAGTAGATAATGTCGGAAGTTCCATGCGGCTTTTCGCGGATGATGCTGTAGTATACAGAGAAGCTGCAGCATTAGAAAATTGTAGCGAAATGCAGGAAGATCTGCAGCGGATAGGCACTTGGTGCAGGGAGTGGCAACTGACCCTTAACATAGACAAATGTAATGTATTGCGAATACATAGAAAGAAGGATCCTCTATTGTATGATTATATGATAGCGGAACAAGCACTGGTAGCAGTTACTTCTGTAAAATATCTGTAAGTATGCGTGCGGAACGATTTGAAGTGGAATGATCATATAAAATTAATTGTTGGTAAGGCGGGTACCAGGTTGAGATTCATTGAGAGAGTCCTTAGAAAATGTAGTCCATCAACAAAGGAGGTGGCCTACAAAACACTCGTTCGACCTATACTTGAGTATTGCTCATCAGTGTGGGATCCGCACCAGATCGGGTTGACGGAGGAGATAGAGAAGATCCAAAGAAGAGCGGCGAGTTTCGTCACAGGGTTATTTGGTAACCGTGACAGCGTTACGGAGATGTTTAGCAAACTCAAGTGGCAGACTCTGCAAGAGAGGCGCTCTGCATCGCGGTGTAGCTTGCTCGCCAGGTTTCGAGAGGGTGCGTTTCTGGATGAGGTATCGAATATATTGCTTCCCCCTACTTATACCTCCTGAGGAGATCACGAGTGTAAAATGAGAGAGATTAGAGCGCGCACGGAGGCTTTCAGACAGTCGTTCTTCCCGCGAACCATACGCGACTGGAACAGGAAAAGGCGGCAATGACAGTGGCATGTAAAGTGCCCTCCGCCACACACCGTTGGGTGGCTTGCGGAGTATAAATGTAGATGTAGATGTAGTTGTGGGCAACCTGCGCTTGCACCTGGATTTAAGTCCCTCCAAAGTATTTTAATCTCATTTGTTTGACAGTTTCATTTTACGGGCCCCCATGACTTTGCTGTAATGTGCTCTGAAACATAATCACCATTTTGACAGTCGACCTTTGGCACAGTTTTCGTGTTATTCTCAGTCAGAAGAGTTGTGAGCACTGTGACAGTTATTCAGTGACTAGGGCCATCTTCGCTAATCGTTAGGTGAATGTAATTCATAAGTACCTTATCATCCCCACTCACATCATTTTCAACAATGGCATTTACGTATTTTTTTCTTCAGGTTGTAATTACGCTCTACTTTTACACCCTTGTTCCACTTCAACTGAAGTTGGAATAAGGCGACGCATTAACATTACTGCCTGTGAGACCTAACGCTGCTTGCCGGGATCGAGTGGGGCTGCAGAATGACAGCTGTATTCCTGAGGAGTGAGTCTAGTCATCCTGATTTAGGCTTCCCGTTGTCTTCCCAAATCACTCCAGGCAAGTATCGAAATTGTTTACTGACTAAAACTATGACAAATCTCTCCTCAATTTTCGGTTACTCAGAGGCGATAATCCGTCTCTACTGTCCTCGATATCTTATGAGAGGCGGTTCCAGGCACTACAGTCTGGGAATCATTCTAGCAACGATACGAGCCGCAAGTGGAGTCAACGACTGATATAAACGACTTTGATGAAGTGCAGATTGTTATGGTCCGGCGACTGAGAACAGGGATCTCGGAAACGGCGATGCTAGTCGGTTGGTCATATGGTATTGTAGCGAGCATGTATAGAAAGCGTTTGAAAGTCGTTGAAGTAGACGACAAGGTGTTGGGCGCGTCATCGCAGATCGTAGAAGTCAAAAGCTTGAGCGGCTCTGTGAAGTAGGATAGGCGGCGATCTGTGGCAGATGTGACGACAGAGAGCATTGCTGGTGCAGTCGAAAGTGGTGCAGAGCATACTATTCAGCGCAAATTGTTGAACAGGACTCTCCGCAGCAGACGTCCGCTACGATTTCCTACGTTGACCTGCAGGATCCTCAATTATGGTTACAGCAGCGACGCGGTCATCGAGATTGGGCCGTGGATCGATGGAAAATTGTCTGGTGGAAGGATGAATCACGTGTCTTGTTACACCAGATCGATGGTCGTCTCCGGATTCGACGTTATCCAACGAACATCTCCTCGAAACGTGGACGCGCCACGACGGTCTCCGGTGAGGACAGTATTATGCTATGTGAGGCATTCACCCGGGCTTCCGTGGGCCTCGTAGTTGGCATCAGAGCCACTGTGACAGCTGTGGACAACATGAACATTATTACGTAGTATTCGAATCCCTTCACACTTGATATCTTCCCCAGCGGCAATGGCATCTTCCAGCAGGACAATTGTCCCTGTGACAAGGCCAGAATCGTACTACAGTGGTAGTCTTGGCCGCCATATGCCTGTGTTATAAACCTGATGAAACAAATCTGGAACGCTTATCGGGCACCAGTTCAGCGTCCAGAAATGATCGACCCATAATTTACTACACTTGTTTGACCTAGCACTGACATCTGGTGTTACATACCTCCGGAAACATACCAAGGACATCGAATGATTGCCACTCAGGATCGCTGCTGTATTGTGTTCTAATGTTAGAATAAACGCTATTAAGCAGGTGGTCATTATGTTTTGGCCCATCTGCTGGGTAGCTCTATCGTGCTTAGCGGAAAGGATCTAAACGTGTGAAGGATTCCGAGCTAGTCCGTTATCAGATTGCTTAAAAAGGTCAGACTTACGAAAAATGTGTCACCAATTTCCGGAACTCAGCTCGGAAGGAAAAAAAATGGGAATTGGGAATTACACACTGTCGCCTTCTGTCGTCTTGTGTGGGGTCAAGTTGAGGCAAGCGTGCTCTCAAGGAATTTCGCAAGACGCCTGAAATTCTATTATATACTCCAGCAAAAAATCTGTTATACGTCTTTTTCAGCTCTTTTCTCAGATCATATGCGTTTATTATGTAGAATGAACTTAGATTCACCATCCTATACATTTTTAATTTGTGCCAGTCATTCTACACAATGCAGATTACCCAGGTATCTGCCTGACCATACATGTATCAGTTTAACGAATTTTCTCTTTTGTTCATGGCTAGAGGCTATCAATTTTCTCTCGCATATTTCAATGCTGGTCGGCAAATTATTTAGCAAAGTCAGTTTATAACTATTTTAAAACAGCAAAATGTATTTGTAAAACGATCGACATACATGCTTCTATACAACAATGTTCAGAGGCATTTTATCACTTCTTTCGACTAAGATGGCGTCTAACAAACTGAAGATTTCGAATTAAAAAAAATTATTTAATTTCAGAATCGCAAATATGTATTGCTTTGCAAAATACACGCGAAAACTGAAGTAATGGACGTTCTGTACTCATGGTAAATCAATGAAAAGAAAATACAAACGCAGTAAATGAATAGTTACTAATGTAAAAGTACCAAATCAGGATGACAATTTATAAATGAAATTTGTGTGAATGATAATTTAGTTTTTAGTGCATATGTCACAGTAGACCCATACTCAGGAAATGAGCCCATGGGATCAGAGGCAAGGTCCTAGTGGAGGTGGTTCGCAGTCGCCTTTCTTCGACCTGTTATGAAGTGCCAAGTATGTATCTGTGTCGTGTTAATGACTGATGAGTCCTTGTATGATGTAGTGTTGGGTTCGTGTTGTTTCGGATGAAGAAAAGAGAGAGAAAGAGAGTTGTGCTATTCCTCTCGAAAAGCAGCAAGGAGGCCGCAGAGCATAACACCCCCATCCGGCGGACTGATCACCATCAATAGTGTCACATGACCTTACGTCATGCGAGACTACGGAGAAGTTTGGAATTTAATCCAGGACAGTGGCGAAAGTGTTGGTAATCAGGGACTTCATGCCATCACCTCTACTTCATTTGACGGCCAAATACTGGCAATGAAAATTTTCCACCACCAGGATTCAAACCAGCTTACCTTCGAGTCGAGCGCCGTGATACAGGCGTGCGTTAGCGACCTCGGCTGCGGAGGCGGGTCGCGTTTGAGTGTATTCAGGGCGATCTGAAGTCAGTGATCTAATAAAAGAGAGAAATAAGCTTAAAAATGTTGTTATAAGTTGACAAAACTCTATTACGACTGATATTCACTTTTGGCGTGTTACAGCATTATTGAAGCAGGCTGTCACCTCATTCGTTCCAATTGTCATTTAAGCCCGCTGTCATCTCATTCGGCTTATAGAGTTTCAATACCCAGAAGACAATGATAATTTAATATTAATATATTAAATATATCATCGTTTTTACACTTTGACAGGCAGAGGACTAAGTGTTTGATAGTAAAAGGGGCAGCTAAGTGAAAACGAAATATGTGGAAAAAGTACGAAATTATTTATTATTTCAAAAGTAGTCGTCCTAACTGTTAATAAAGTAATCCCACTGTGAGACGAAGCGGTCATTGCCTTATTGCCTTCACGGAAATATGTTTGTTGTTGCCCAGAAACCATCACTGAAGCCAGGCATCCGAAGCAAATCGACTGTCGCGTATGCCTTCCTTCAGGGCTAAAAAAAAAAAAAAAAAAAAAAAAATGGAAATCGGACGGGGAGAGATTGGAACAATATGGAGAATGTTTAAGGGTTTCCCAGTAAAACCTCAACTGCCTAGTCGAAACAACCTTGGAAATGTTGGACCCGCCCATATGTTGCCAAAGAAGTTTCGAGTTCACTGAAAAAGTTTCGCCTGGCAGTCCTTACGCGTCCTCCATATGCTACCGATCTCTCCCCATGCGATTTCCATATTCTTGGAGCACTGGAGAAAGACATTCGTGACGCGCGGGGTAGCCGTGCGGTATATAAGGCGTCTTGTCGCTGTCCGCGCGGCGCTCCCCCGTCGGAGATTCGAGTACTCCCTTGGGCGTGGGTGTGTGTGTGTGTGTGTTGTTCTTAGCGTAAGATAGTTTAAGTTAGGTTAAGTAGTGTGTACGTCTAGAGACTGATGACATCAGAAGTTTGGTCCCATAGAACTAACCACAAATTTCCAAAGACATTCGTGGCTGTCGATTTGCTTCGGACGAAGAGATGCACGCCTGCGTAAGATCATGGTTCCGTAGACAATCGCAAACATTTTCCCATAAACGCATTAACTGTGTTTTCTCACAGCAGTAGAAATGTGTCAACAGTTATGGCAATTGATTTTGAAATAAAAAATTAGTTTACCTACGTTTAGCCATCTGTCTCCCTGTGAATTGACTGCTCCTTGCATAGCTTTGTGACAAACTTCGAGATATTGTTTCTGCTGTGTTCATTAACCAGAAAATTGTCTCATTTAATATTAGTATTTTACAACTATAAAATGTTATTTTTTAATATAGCCGTGAATCAAAGAATATTCCCTTGTAGAATATAGATCGATTGTGTATGATACTGGATTCGTACTCAGGAGAATGGGTCATTTCCCAGTCCGACTCTCAGATTCAGGTTTTCCATGCTTTACCTAAATGGCAGGGATGAGTCCTTCGAAAGGACATAGCTGACTTCTTTCCGCTTCCTTTAGACATGGACTTGTTGTGGGCGGGACTGTTGGCACGGATTTTGTTGCATCGTATTCTGTTATCAAAAACCAAAAATATCTCATACCATTATGCGCTCGTGATTGGTATCGTTGTCGAGCGAAGTCACAAAATGTGATCCTATTGGACGAATCCAGTTTTAGTCCTTGGTTTAGTGACAAAAGTATTTGTGTTGGATGCTAAAAAGGTCCATGTTGTTCAGTTAGGACGCTATTGAGCACAATATGTGGTCCAAACACCAGTGTCTTGAGGGTACTCTGAACAACAACCTATACATAAGCAATGTTTTATAGCCCGAGGTAATGTTGCTCTTTCAAGGAACTCTACATACTGTTTTTGAACAGTACAACACACAGCCACGTGTATGAGGGAGATGTGAACATGTTTTTAAGCGCAACATGTACCACTGCTTCCCTGGCATGCATCTTAGCATGACATGTTGCCTATTGAAAATCTCTCGAATATGATTGGCCGGTAATATCTTCGTTACGGTTTTCCCATGATACCTGTTAATGTTTTGTGGACTTTAAAAGAAATGACATGGAGGGAGAGGCCACGAAGTGATGTGATGGCTCTGAGCACTATGGAACTCAACATCTGAGGTCATCAGTCCCCTAGAACTTAGGACTACTTAAACCTAACTAACACACACCCATACACGAGGCAGGAATAGAACCTGCGACCGTAGCGGTCGCCCAGTTCCTGACTGAAGCGCCTAGAACCGCTGGGCCACACCGGCCGGCGCCATGACGTGCAATGGTTCTGATTGAAGAATACATGGGCTTCGCACTAAACTGAATTCTCAATGCCAGGGATCATGCACAATTCTGTAAGCCTCATATTTTGTTTATTTTACGCTTTGGACCTAATATAATTTATAAATTGAGATTTTTTTAACCGTTAGTTCAAAATTTTTCCGATATAAAAAAGAATGCCTTGTGAAAATTAAAATCAGAATAATAACGAAACGATACGTTAAACTGCAACATCTAATTGTTTGAGTGAATTTTGTCTCGTGGGACTCTGTTGCGTGTACGCCCCGGCACTTATGAGAACGAGGCTCTGTGGCTTTGTACCCCGTGGCTCGCCGAGCATTTGTTATGAAATGCCGTTTGTCTCCACATACATTGCAGGCTGCTAAAGGTGCTGGAAATGTCGACAATACGGACGCGACATACTTACATAATGTCATTTCGCGATATGAATCCTTTCGCGTAAAGGTATACACTAGATAATAACAATCTGCGGGACCCTGTCACTTGTAACGGTGCTGCACAGTCTTTCAACTTGATCTGTATTGCGATGGATGGCATCTAGTAAGTGTTATGTGCCCGACATAGACACCAAGTTTTGCTGTAGGTGTCACACTTCGCTGCTGTGATTTTGTTTCATACTTCTGCGACACTCGTTGGTGAAGAATGGCTTACGCTATTCGTTATGACGTTTTCCAAGCAGTTACGTGGCACCGCTACAGTATTTGTATGGTAGTGGGGTGAGGTGGGTGGAGCGATGCAGTGCGAATGTTTCTTAGAAGTGGCCGAAAAGTAGACTTCCTACACGCTGTGCGCTCCAACACTCAGGTAATCATATTGAAGTTTATTTTAACGCTAAGTGGCCACAGCGTTTCAAGGCTGCAGGATTTTGTGTAAAGGACTGCCTAGAATCGATTTTCGTGAATGTAAAAATGGTTCAAATGGCTCGGAGCACAGTGCGACTTAACTTCTGAGGTCATCAGTCGCCTAGAACTTAAAACTAATTAAACCTAACTAACCTAAGGACATCACACACATCCATTCTCGAGGCAGGATTCGAACCTGCGACTGTAGCGGTCGCTCGGTTCCAGACTGTAGCACCTAGAACCGCACAGCCACTCCGGCCGGCTTACGCGAATGTAAGATGGACGTTCAGGCGCGACGGTCCTCCGTGCAACATTTCTCATGTGGCGTCCGAGTGAAGTTTGGGTTTCCCACAGATCAATGCTGTTAGAATGATTGTAAATAGTGGACGTTTATAAGAGGAACTCTGTTGCCTTAATCAACAAACTATGAAAAAGGTACTTAAAAGACAGAGGAGTCAGTCTTCATACATTCGTTTTCAGGTGTTATACTGAAGCTTCTTTCCTGCATATGGAGTGAACCGCGCACTTCACACAATAATTAGGGAAGAAGCATAACGAACTTTTTGTATTCTCTGTGAGATGTATAACGTTAGCTAGCCGGCATCTACAAGATCACTATCGTTGGTATTATACAGAGGCTTGCAGATGGTACATTGTAACACCGAAGACCACTGCATATAAAACAACACCTATAAATACAGATGAAGATGTCATTCCGACTACATAATTAAGTGTTTGTGGGAGACCCTTGTAGTGGGCAGAAAGCTGCAGTAGTAGTTACGAGGATGACGAAAGATGATGCTGAGCTTGTGTATAGAATAAATGGTACAATCAAAAGAGGAGATGTAGTTACCTGTTTGCCTAGTCTTTGATAGAAATATTAGTCCTTACTCTGAGATAAAGAAAATTCTAAGTGTTTTATAAACTTATCGGCCATAATATTGAACACCCCTTAAAAGAGAACACTCGTTGCTCTGGAGTGCTATACCTAGTGCAGAACTGGAACCAGCTAGTCACATGGAACTCCATAAC
Source organism: Schistocerca gregaria (assembly GCF_023897955.1). Taxonomy (NCBI): domain Eukaryota; kingdom Metazoa; phylum Arthropoda; class Insecta; order Orthoptera; family Acrididae; genus Schistocerca; species Schistocerca gregaria. Next base: position 177,170,469 of record NC_064931.1, on the reverse strand, counting down.
TGATTTCTTTCGTTGCATACAAGTAGTGTCACGTACTTGTCGGCTATCTGAAATCGCCCGCATCTCGTGGTCGTGCGGTAGCGTTCTCGCTTCCCACGCCCGGTTTCCCGAGTTCGATTCCCGGCGGGGTCAGGGATTTTCTCTGCCCCGTGATGGCTGGGTGTTGTGTGATGTCCTTAGGTTAGTTAGGTTTAAGTAGTTCTAAGTTCTAGGGGACTGATGACCGTAGATGTTAAGTGTCATAGTGCTCAGAGCCATTTGAACTATCTGAAATCAACGCAGTAAGCTGGATCGACGTGCGGACGTGACAGAATGACAGAAAGGAGGCATCGTGTTTGGACTTGTCCATGACCAAACCATTAATGTGTTTTTGCAATTTGTTAGTATATCGGCGCGATCTCTCCAAAGTTTGTACAGCAGCGGTCGTCAAACTGCGGCCCGAATCAAGTGCTCTTGCGGCCAGCGGTTCACAGCCGTGTTTTATAATAGTAGGCTTCTCGCAACTAACAGCAGATATCCCTAAAACGTCAAACAACGTTAAAAAGCTTGTCAATATTGAATTCTTCTTGCTCAATTACAATCAAATATACTTGCAGAGAGAGTAACGTTTGAAGATGAGCTCATTTTAATTAACGCCGATGCATTCGGCCAAGTTAAGTTAACTTTGCCGCCTACCTCCGGGACAGAGTGGTAAGTAACGCGTCCACTGCGAAGTTGATAGAAGGGGAATATTTTATTATTTGTCTTCCAATGCCGACAATCCACGCGCTGATCTCGTTCCGATCAGCTGATATGACATAAATGTCCCACGGGAATAATATGAATTTGCGCATACGCGTTACAGGGACTGTCATCTTCAAATGTGGTACGTCAGTACATGTTAATAGCAAGTAGTATGAAATCAAATTAAGGCTGCTGTAATGCAATTCAACGGGTAGGAGATAGTTGACATTCAAAACATTTAGTAAACATTTTTGATCGCGTCTCATATTTCAGTTACTGTTATTAATAAATGTAACATACTGTTACCAATCAATGGTAATATCGGTAGGGGAAGGTGTGGTAAAATCGCCAGGACGGGAAAAATGGCCGTTGCACATTTTTTACCCCGAAAAGCGCTGCTGATTGCTGAGAATTAGTAATACTAGTTCTAATACACATCGCCATTGTTGTCAGTGAGATTGACAGAGGAAGCTTATTTCGTTATTTCTTAGTAAAGACTTGTCATTCTTTTTGAGTCGTCTGATGTAAGATATGTCATTTATATTATTCTTATTATCTCACTTGTATGGACAGTAATAAGTTTTTACAATATCTATGTTTAAACAACGTCTTTAGGCCAACAAACGGAGTTCCTTGTTAATTCTTTCAGTTTGTTAGGATCTTCTGTGGATCACTAATGCCAACATGGTGTCCGGTCGGGAAAAGTGGCAAGACTACTCGTTCGGAAAAGTGACCAAGGTGTTTACTGAAACAGCATCTAGTTACTTTTAGAAAACACACGTAATACAACAGATAAAACTGACTTCTAAACCCTTTTATATACAAAGCTATCATTCGCCATTCTATCCCTTCGTGATAAGTTTGAATTACTTATCTCATATTATTTGAAACCGTCTCAGTGCTGTTATATTTGGCCTAATACAAAAGTACGACTGAAAATTGTCTGCTTCAGCTATTTGGCATACTCCCAGATAGTAGGTCGTAAAGATGTCTGGAAGATATGCCCGAAAATCAGAAGAACGAACATGAGATACTGTTGCAATGGCACTGGCTATATAAAAAAGACATGTTGTGCCAATATGTTATTTTCTTTTTCCCATAAAAATATTTGATGTAATACCTTTTAATACGTAGGTTTAGAATATGTAAGTGGTAAGCTTCTATCAATACCCATCGTTTGGTGGAAATTGAACGTCTCTTTGAGTGGCCGTTTTTCACGCCACCCCCCCCCCCCCCCCCCTTCACCGCTTCAACGCACCATTTACTTCTGCGGCGTAAGGCGTCACCCTAAACTACCATCTTCCAAGATGACAACAGTAGCGTTCACAAGGCTGTAAGAATACACTTTTTGATCAAAAGTACCCGGACAACTATTAGCTGAAATAGCGGGTTTGGACCCGCGCCGTTAGCCGTGCGATCTAACGCACTACTTACCGGGCGGGAAGGCCTGCCGGTCCGCGGCACGAATCCGCCCGGCGGATTAGTGTCGAGGTCCGGTGTGCCGGCCAGTCTGTGGATGGTTTGTTAGGCGATTTCTGCGTAAACACTGTCTCCACGTACGCGTACACCATAATTACTCTACCAAGCAATCATTGGGGCTTCCCTCGTCTGGTGTGAGACGTTCCCTGAGGGGTCCACTGGGGCCTAACCGGCAATAACCCTGGGTTCGGTGTGGGGCGGCGGTGGTGTTAGTGGACTGCTGTAGCCTGTTGTGGGGTTGCGAGGGCTATGGCGGGGACGACGTTTCTCCGTCGTTTCTATGTCCCTAGTTCCATACAATACAGGTACAATACAATATGAGGTTTGCCACCCTTCGCCTTTATGATGGCCGGATTCCTCTGGAGATAGTTTCAGTTAGGTTTCTGAATAGCTGTGGAGGAATGGTAACTCACTCTTCTCAAGATCGAAGCCAGAGAAAGTACTGATGTCGGACGCAGCGGTCTAGAGCAGAATGGACGTTCTGACTCATCTCAAAAGTGTTCCATTGGGTTCAGGTCGGGACTCTGGGCAGGCCAGTGAATTTCAGGAATCACAGATCATTACCTCACAGATGATGATTTATGATGGGGTGCACCGTCTTGCTGATATAAACAGTCATCGTCTCCCAACTGTTCCTCTACTGTACGCAGTACGCAATGCTTTAAAACGTGCTCATAACATTCTGCACTTAGACTTTTCTTACGTGCACAAAAGGCGGCATTCACAAACCACTCCGCAACACAACCTCCTATGTACTCCTCTGTTGTCACTATATACGATGACAGGTAACGTACTCCAGCCATTCGCCAAATACAAGTCTTTCCGTCGGACTGCGATAGTGTAAAGCGTGATTCAACATTTCTAGTCATTCACCGTACATTGGCGTCGCTCATTACATCACCTCTTGAGTTGCTTGACTACGGAAATGTGTAGCTTATGAGGAACTGGTAGACCATAATAGCCCATTCCTTTTTAACTATATGAGCACAGCCAGTGTGCTACCTGCACTAGTGATAGGACTTTGGAACTAACGATTACTTCTTTCTGCTGACTTCATGCGATTTTTCACAACCACCCTCTACATGCGTCCTGTCCGTCAGTGCAGGAGGTCTGCTTGATCCTGATTTAGCTGTGGTTATTCCTTCGCGTTTCCACTTCCCAGTCACATCGTCAACATTAAACTTGGGCAGCTTTAGAAGGATTGAAACGTTCCTGATGGCGAGCGGTTCTAGGCGCTTCAGTCTGGAGCCGCGCGACCGCTACGGTCGCAGGTTCGAATCCTGCCTCGGGCATGAATGTGTGTGATCTCCTTAAGTTAGTTAGGCTTAAGTAGTTCTAAGTTCTAGGGGACTGATGACCTCAGATGTTAAGTCCCATAGTGTTCAGAGCCATTTGAACCCAGTTTGTGTGCGTACCGTGAAGCGGGAAATTTGAAAGTGATCCGATATTCAAACTTACTTTACACCCAAATGCTACATTTCTGGACATGGACTCCTTATCGAAGATTTATTTACTATGTCCAATCTACGAACACCATTTATAAAGACTCTCCTGTTTTTCCTGTGTCATTTAGAAATCATTACAAATGTTTGCATACGTATTACGATGTTCTATGAGAAGCTCATACATATATGCCGGTTTACAACCTAAGACTACTGAAAACAGAATGATTTTATATTCACTTGGTGATAAACCAACAGTCCATTGTCACGTGGACTTGCCAGACTCACATTAATATGTAGCCCGTCGACGCTAATTGTGCATATTCTCGTTATTATCTCTGGATGTTGTTGTACATCACAAGTGCTAGAGAAGAAAGCGCTTCCAAATTATTATAGGTGGGTCCTTTTATTAAACAATCACCAAAAGACCTATTGACATCCCGTGTGGCTTATGGTCTGTGCATGTAGTTCGACTGACCTCACCTCATCGACGTGCTTGTACAAGTATAGCATCGGTAATTGTGACTATCGATTAAACAGTGTAATCACGTATCTGCAAGCCTGATGACGCTGAAGGAGGAGGAAACTTGGTGTCGGGGGAAGCCGATTCTTCTCGGTAAGCACTAAGCGGGACCACTGAGCTTAACGTCCCCATCTGACAGATGAGTCGCCGTCAGCAGTGTCACATGAACCTCCTCGGTAAGGTGACAGTTTACCGGAAGACAATGAATAATCTTTCAACAGGGAGTGTTTTTATTCGAAGACTGGCTTCTAGACCCTGAATCTTACTCTCAAATGCTTCACTGATAACTTCGTCGTGTCAAAAAGTACACACCGAAATGATATCAGAAGAATATCAATAAATAGACTGGTCGTGCTTTTTTCAGCGCATGTCAGGACAACTCCGTATACTTAAAATTCTTCACCATCTTTCCTTGAAGCGCACTAGAAAGCTCTTAAACTAACAATTACGTTTGGCGCTCAGTGCTTAGTTACGCATGAAACGAAACGCACACAGGATTGGAGGAAGTTAGCAGAAATCTGCCTTTATTATGAACTTACAAAGAACGGTAGCGCTAGGCGCCAAAAGTGCAAAGGTCGCAGACCGCGTATGGAAGAATAGTTTTGTCGCCCGGGATTAGCCGAGCGGTCTTAGGCGCTGCAGTCATGGACTGTGCGGCTGGTTCCGGCGGAGGTTCGAATCCTCCTTCGGGCATGGGTGTGTGTATTTGTCCTTAGGATAATTTAGGTTAAGTAGTGTGTAAGCTTAGGGACTGATGACCTTAGCAGATAAGTCCCATCAGATTTCACACACATTGGAACATTTTTTGAAGAATTGTTTATCCGTGAAGCGAGAAGAAAGTCAAGACAATAGGCGACCGATTTGTTTGATGGTACTTTAGTAGTGAATCGAAGAAATAATAAGGCTATGAAGTAAAGCGCTAGTTTCCACAAGTTTGTTTCTCGTTATTTAATAGTGGGGAATGAGCAAATGATCACATATGTACATTGTTCTGCGATAATGGAAAAAAAGACTTGTTGAATTAAGAAAGTTTATTTTATGACAAATTTTAATTTTTAATTATTTTCCAAATTTGAGTTCGCATCTCCAGCCAAACTGATGAATTTCATTTTGTTAATTAATAGACGATAGTTTGCGTATTATGAGGAATGTATACTAATGTCCTTAGTTTCGAATTTTCCACCGGAATTAAATACTAATATAAAAATATTAATACTAGAACTATACATGTATACTTCCTGACAATAAAAAATGAAGCACCCAGAAGACATGGTCGATTAGAAGTGCAATTCTCTGTGAGAGGTAGGAGAGCCACCAGAGTGCAATAGCGTTGTTCGTGTGTAGTGTTGTAACTAAGCCTGGTGGGATATATAAGATGCGTGAAGAGCATCAGAATTTAAATGATCCCTTGAAGGACACGGTGAAGTCGCATATTGGTGTGAGACGAGGTTCTCACCACCTGACAAAGAGTCAAAGGGGCCTTACTGCAGGTCCCCATTTGACTGCCTGGTCGAATAGTGCAGTATCCAGGTCCAAAGCAGTTCGTCTCAATCGACCGCACACATGTTCGATCGGGTTCACGTCAGGAGAACAGGCTGAAGGAAAGTGTTCACGAGAACAGCACAATGAGCACGCGGTTTATCATTTTTGCTAAAATGATACGGACCCACAGTTGGTTGCAGAATTTCGTCCCTATACCGTTGAGCAGTGAGACTGGCCTCAACAATCATGAGAGGTGTTCGATGGCACCATGCAATGCCGTCCTAGAGCATCACTCCGCTACCGCCTTGTTGCACACGTAGGATACAGTGTTGGATGCATTTGATATTACCAGGCTGTCTTCAAACACGTTGTCTACGGTCATCAGGGTACAAACTCGTCCACATTTTGTCCGTAAACAACACACGACGCAAATCCTGGGGCGTCCATTGTGCATAATTTTTGCCCATCTGTAACGGAGTCCTTGGTGCTGTGGTATACGACGTACGTTGTGCCTGTCATCGTCGTCAGGAATGAGGATTCGCACCATGAAATCGTCTCCTAACAGCTTGACGCGATGCACAACATCGTGTGGCATCTTCTAACTCCAAATTCAGTTCTGGGGCACTCAGCCCACAGTTTCCTTTGACTCAGATATCACAGTTCTGTGCACTTGTCGAACGTGGACAGCCTGTGCGGTATAAGTTTTCAAAATTACCTGTCAGTTGGGACCGATTCCATGTACACACTACATCACTTTGACACCGCTGCACACGGTGAGCAGCTTTCCTGATTGACAAGCCTTCTGCGCGTAGCTTGGTGGTGCAATCCCGATCATTGTCCGTGATTGTCCTTCGTGGCATGATGGGTCTGTTCCACAGACGTCTCCAATGGTTCCCTCCTGATGCTTTACTTTCAACTGGAATGCTACAGTGAAATGGTTCCAATGGCTCTAAGCACTATGGGGCTTAACATCTGAGGTCATCAGCCCCTAGACGTAGAACTAATTATACCTAACTAACCTAATGACATCACACACATCCATGCTCGAGGCAGGATTCGAACCTGCGACCGTAGCAGCATCGCGGTTTCGGACTGAAGCTCCTAGAACCGCTCGGGCACAGTGGCCGGCGTGCTACAGTCAATTAGAGTGAAGCATTCTACATATAGGTATCGTTCATGGCAAATGTGTGTATGTTTACAAACAACGTCAGGGCTGACCTTCAAATCCGTACAGGAACGGTCGTAATAGGAATACACCTTCATGACAAAACTTTTATTGATGTGCGCATATCAGATGTTTCCCTATTCAAATTAAACGAAACACTCAATGAAAATGTAACAGATCTAGGTCCAGAATATCAACGCAAACACTATGTATTCATAACTGACCATGTATTAGAGGTGTATAGTACCGACTACTTTGTTTACGAGTGTAATATGCATAGTTCAGGAACATATATTTTACGTTCCTTGTATCAGATTTTCAAGAAACTTGTCAATACGACTCTTACACTGTAACCCACCCGCTCCTCAGACAGAGAACTGCTTCCAGTTGTACCAGAACATCACTTTAAAATATTCCGCGTTGTTTGACATTCATATCTTTGAGTCTGATTTGACCATATTTACTTGGAATAATTAGAACAAATTGTTAAAAACCGAAGATAGGATGATCGTACGAAGAACCGAACCTGACTGCTCCGAAGTACGAATTTAGTGCTTGCCCGCAGGAGTCAAATGAATCGTGTACGTGTGGGGAGTACATTAATTTACAGTCATGAACATTTGAAACAGACACCTTCTTTTGCCTTGATGACGGCAACGAGGTGGAATGATATGGGCTTCAGAAATCGTTCACGTGACCTGTCAATTGCCGCCTACAATTCATGGAGGTGTGTCCAGTAGCCCTGAGATCAGCTGACTTCAAGAGCCAAGCAGTACGTTCATGATCATGGAGTATTTCTTGATCCATTTAACACATAATTCGGGAGTGAAGAGATGGTGCGTTCTCTTGCGCTTGTGGGGTACTGTAGACGAAGAAACAGATGCACATGGTTTCACAGTAGGTTTTCACATGGTTCTCTGCTGAGAATCCATGACACAAGTGTCAGAGCTCGGTTCCATTGCACAGATACATTATCTGATAAAAAGTATATCCGCACCTACCATTGGACATTAATATGTGGTGTGTCCATCGATCGCTTTTATGATGGCTTGAGCTCTCGTGGGGACACTTTCAATGAAGTGCCCGAATGAATGAGGTGGAATTGCAGCCCATTCCTCCTCAAGAGACGAAACCAGAAAAGGTAGTGATGTTGGACGCTGGATTATGGAACAAAGTTGACATTGTAACTCATCCCAAATGTGTTCCCTTATGTTCACGTGGGAACTGTGGACAGGACAATCCATATTCTCAACAAAACACTGACTCACAGATGCTAATTTATGGCAAGTTGTATTGACATGCTCATACAGTCACAGTTTCCGATGCGTTCTTCTGTTGTAAAATACGTTCATATCTTTCCGGTTTTAGCGTTTTCTTACGTGCAGCAAGGGGACCAGTCCCGAATCGTGAAAAATACACCCACAGCGTAATAGCACCTCCTCCGTACTTCATTGTTGGCATTGTACATGATGTCAGGTAACATTCTCCAGGCGTTCGCCAAACTAAAACCCTTCCATCGGCTTGCCACTGGGCATAGCGTGATTCATCACTCTAAATCGCTCGTATCCAGTCATCCATTGTCCAATGGCGTCACTCTTTACAATACCTCAAGCACCGCGTAGCATTAACTACAAAAACTGTTCGCCCATTCCACCTCATTCTTTTCAATTTCATACACACAATCTTTGGACTGCTGGTAATACTTTGGAATTCACGAGTCATTTCTTCAGATAATTTCAAGCCATTTCTTACAACCATCCTTCGCTATGCTCGACGGTCTCTGTCCGTCAGTAAATCAGGAGGTCCTGGTCTTGGTTTAGGTGTGGTTGTTCCTTCGCGCTTCCATTTCATAACTACATCACCAACAGTCGATATGGGCTGCTTTAGAAGAGTTCCAACGTCCCTGATGGATTTGTTACTCAAGTGACATTGAATGACTAGTCTAGGTTCGAAGTCACGATGCTATCCTGAACGACCTATTCTACTTTTATTGCGTCTATATTAACAACGTACTACTCCCCTCCCCCCCCCCTACACCACCACCACCGCCACATCACACCCCCAACCCCCTCCTTTTATACTGGTTACTGGTGGGTCCTCCTCTCGTGACAACTATTGGTCAATTACGCATTTCATAGGGGTGTCTGGTTAGTTATGATCATGTAGTTGCGCATCTCCCACCCGAGCATTTCTCCACCATCTGCCTGAAAGGTATCCTGTAGTACGCTATCTAATAACGCAACTCGTGAGTCCAGGTGACTTTCTTCCATCTTTAGAGAGTGCAATAGTGGTGCTCCTACACAAACTCTAATCTTACCGCACTGTGCTGTACGATGGCCTAAATGTACCCGCGGACGATGACTTCTGCATCCCGTAACGAGAACGCGGTAGTGGTTGACATAACTTCCACCAGGTTGCTGTTGTCTAGCAATGAATTATAGAGTTACTTACCGCGCTGTGGTCGGTCTATACGCTATTACAAACCATGATAGCCAACGACGATCCCTACCCTCAGCACATTGTTGCCAATGGTTATTGACTCCTCCAGTTCGGCTTTCTCGTAATCGATGTAATCGCGGTAAACCGTCGACACGATGGCACATGCGAAAACTAGTACGTACACGCCCTCTGGTTTCCTGGGAGTCAACGATTTGACAGCGCACATATGGACCATCCTGCACACTAATATCTCGTTAACAGCCGGTTCCACGTCTGATGATATACCAGCCGCATGACACACCATAATACTTTACAATTAAATCAATACAGTGAAATGAATACCCTTAGCTGCATATAGGCGTTGATATACGTTAACGGGGACAGTTTGAAATGTGTGTCCCGACTGGGACTCGAACCTGGGATCTCATGCTTAAATGGCAGACGCTCTATTCATCTTTTTTTCCATGGCTGACCGCTGTATTTGGTCGTTTGGGACGTCACATGACATCCGCTGAAGTTCGTTGTTGATACTTTCACTCAGTTTTTTATTACAGAGGCCAACCAGCGCTCTGACCGTACCTGAGATACCGTGCCGGCATCCATCTGAGCCACCGAGGAAAGAGAGGATAGTGCGACTGCAGCAACTTATCTCTGGCACGCCCCCCGTGAGATCCACATTCCCAACTTACTGTCTCGCACTATATTCGTAGTGCCCCTGCCCATTACATCATTAATCGCAGCTTTACCGATTCCCGTAAGAGTTCGGGCAATGTGTGTGCATCCGCACAGAAGATGGTCAAATGGCCGGTGAGTCTTAACTACATATATGAAGATGTTATCTGTTCTTTTTGTCATGTCCGAAAGAACAGATACCATCTTCATATACATATAATACTCCATCTGCCAGGACAGGACCACTCTCTATCGCTTATTAGCATAGTAAGTATGATTACAGTGACATGTAGGTATTATGTCTGGTGTTTTATGTGGGTGAAATAATTAAGAATAAAGCAATGATAGAAAAGCAGTGCCACAGAGATAATCCTACGAGGGATATACTGAAAGTAACAAGCAACAGTTTTCAAAATTTACAATCGTTTAATTTTTAGACAGAACAACTGCATCATCCTAGTCTTCATACTTTGTGTCACTTTTCGACATTAACTTTATTTATTTGCACACTTTTCTGTAAGTTTCAAAATACCCTTACGATCGGACCTCGTTGCAACTTTCCGCAGACACTGACACACTTTTAGCCGAACATCCTTCACCGTTCGTAGCGTTGGCATCGCATCATTTTCTTAACAGTGCGTCAAGTGAAGACTGTAGGGAGTATGTGGAAGAGTATTCCACCCAAGTGCCCTCATCTTCTCCACAGTGACACGTGCAGTGTGAGGATGTGCGTTATCCTGTTGCACAGTGTTTATTGTACATTGCACGCAAGAGTTGCAAAAGCATCTGGATATAGCGGACAGAATTTATGATTTGTTCAGGTTCAAGAGAATCAATCGGAATGTAACTTCGTGCCTCCCAGAAGACAGTGCCCATAACTCTCCCAGCAGATGGCGCTGTCTTCACTTATTCTATGGCAAATCCAAGTGGCGCCATTCCAAACTCTGGTATTTTAGTTCAGCCTCATAATGGTAGGAGTAGCTTCAATGTCCTGTTACAATACTCTTCAAAAATCATCACCTTCATTTTGAAGTATGTGAAGGAGGTTTTGGGTGATGTTTCTTCTCTGAAATTTCTGGTCTTCGGTTGATAAGCTTGGGACTCAGCAGGCACAAACTTTTCAATAGCCTAAGATTTGAATTATTTCCTGCACTGCGCTATATCCTACTGCAAGTTTTTTAGCGATTTCAATCACGGTGACACGCTAATGAGATCTTCAGTTCTTTGCTTGTTGCGCTCCGTTGAGGCAGTTTGAAGCGTCCGCTACGAGCCTCGTCTCGGATGTGCTTGTTTCCAACTTTCAAATGTTTCAGGTATCTCGTAACACTCTTGGCGCCCACTCAGTTATCTTCATAGGCAGTTTGAAGTCTGAGGTCAAATCTTCCTGCGGGTTGTCCCTCTTTAACAAGGAATACAATGACAGTACACTATCGAATCGAATCATTGATGTCGGCCGTTTTGAAAGTACTGTCTGTGATCACGTGATGGACTCTATAATACAGTCACATTGTGGTAGGATGTGGTGTAAGGTCTATAAATTACGATCCTGCAGTCGTTTCTGTTAAATTTTTGGGAGTGGAGCTTTTAATAATGCTTTGATCACGACTTTCAATATGATCCTCGTATTTTTTACTCTTGACATAAAAAATACTGAATTGCTCGCCGGTATACTTCTTCACTTCTCAGAAGAAATAGACTTGTTGCTCTTTCTATTCACCATGGACTCTGACTCTTTACCAGCTGTTTAAAGGCAAAAAGAGCAAATAAAATACTGCTTACTACTCAGAGTTTGACACTCCTGTTATGTCTTGATGATGTCTTCAATTTCGATGTCACCTATTTCAGGATTTAGATTGCAGTTTTTTTCTGACCAAAAGGTCTGCTCCAGAAACTTATCAGCTCTTCTGTTCCAAGCACAAGCATTGGAAAACATGTTCCACCTTCCTGTGACAAATCGTAAAAATCACTACATAAACTATTACTTTTACCATGTTCTCGTTTCCAGTGAGCGTAACTGGCTCAAGTTACTGTCAGAAGTAACCAGAGCTAGGCAACAAGTTCTTTTACTTCAAAAATAGCGGTAATATGTTGTCAGCTAGGTCAAAAATGAGAAGTGATTTATAAAGTCATCAAGGACATATTTACGCACCCATATTAACCACTGAGAGAGCGACGTAATTTTTAACAAGAATTAGCTCCCTAATAGTAGTTCTTGGTGACTCTAATTCAGCAATAAAACCAAATAATTACTTGAGGAGAAACTGTACATGAAAATTGTATTTAAATTTTGGATTTTTATGTTATTATAAGTTATGGGGTAAGTGATGCGTTAACTGGAGGTCATACTATGCGGTAATATCTGGATTTGAATTAATAGTTCAAGAGTTGTGTATTGGACTTTGAAGGATTTGAACCACTACCTATATGGATATAATTTGTTGCGAGATGTGTTAAAGTTCAGTTCCATTATGTTGTTTAAAACATTTACGTTGTTGAACAACTGTTAATTTCATAAATTACTTTTAGGTGTACAGTGCCATTTGCTCATAATGAATTAGTATACCGCGTACTAGAGTTCGGAAAAATTAATAAAATGTTCCAAGAGCAGTAGAATAGTTTGTAGACGGTCTGCAGGTGGATGTGGTTCAGTCCATCGTTAATACATTATTGCTGGAAAAAGGCTTCGCAAGTCTGAGATTTTTGCCGTACGAAATCGTATTCGAGCGGTCCTCAGATGCTGCAAGTAATTACGGTATTAATATTTTCGCATCGTACACTTTTGTCTCATACATTTAAGACTGAATATGCGCTACCAATGACCTCTGACCCTGCCACCGTTCTTCGATCTCGTGTCCAGGATACATTTAGGTGTCAAGTATGAAACACGTAACTCTACACTCTGCGTAACAGTATAACACAATTCATTAGAAAATATATGGAAATAATAAAGAAGCAGCAATAGTACGTGAAAACCTATAGAAATTGACAGTAAAGCTCAGTGGTTAGCGTTACATTACTGAATAAAACGGCCTCCGCTTCCCTCCTTCACTCAGTGGTGCCAATTGGAATGTTTTGGAGCAGAACGGCATTTGACGTATGGGCTTAAGGGAAGATATCTAGGACAGCCAACTTGGGGAAAACAATTCCTTTTATCTTTTACCGAAAAAACTGTGGTGGGGGGCCGTTGGCAGAGGTGAGACAGAACAAAATCTGATGGAGGTAGCTATGTGATTATATGCTCGTCCTTTCTTTCCTCATACCGTGCTAATAATTATAAAGCAGGCGTTTAACATCCAGAAAACAGCCAGGATAGCCAAGATTAGAATACCCGATGGTAGTAGATGCTCTCTGTTCTACATTCTAAGAAATGGCAGCAAGACATTGTCTCAACTACGATTCTTTACTGCCATCACCAGAAGTGAGACATGGTATAATATTGTACACAGGAGACTTCTTGAAGGCGGTATATCTGCGAGCCAACCCCACCTGTGCACTGCTCAGTGCTCACGTCGCGTCACAAATGGCTGCGCCGCCATGTTCCCAGGATTGCATATCAATTAAGAATCTTTCGCTTCGCAGATGAGACCTGGTTTAGCATGCAAAATGACAGCGGACGTGTTCTGATTTGGTGAGAAAAGACAGACCGTAATAATCCATCAACCATGCGTTAAGCTGGTGCTTTCAGGAAGGGTAGTGTTTACATATGGTGGCAGTATAACAGAACGTATACATATAGAATTTCATGAGTTTCTATGGGGAACTGTTAGCCAAAGCTCTACGGAGGTGACCGTATTGATAATTATGCACATACTTATCCCTATGCGATGACCTCATCCCACAAAACAGTAGTGTTCGACCACACGTGGCTACTCGCTCGGACGAATATCTTAAATAGCAAGACATAAAGTGCTTGGTAAGTCCTGCTTATTCAACTTGAATCGCATACCATATGTTTGAAATTCTCTCTGATGGTGGGCTACTGCAACATTTTACCTAGAATGTTTCCACACTCAGAGCAATATTACAACTAGAATGACATTCAGTTGCTAAGAAGTTTATGAATATTAATTAACAGCGTCGCAATACAGTGTTTTTGTTTGGAGTAACTGAGACGCCTTAGTTATTCCATATTGCTTGAATAATATGCCAGAGTTCATCAATCGTAGTGACCAACGAGTAGTGGTGTTGCAATCTCTTGACAACCTGCAACCAAATGTTTTCAGTGGGTGAGAGTCGAGTGTCCAACATTCTCTGCACCGAGGTAGGTTAGGATAGCACGGCCACCTGCTTGTACGGATATTTGTCTTGATACAGACAAGCCCATATTGTGATCCAAGGTACATGACGTGATTATACGATCCTGCATGTTTGAGCGAAAAATATGTCTATCGTCTCTGGCGCTATTTGCTTGAGACCGTTTAGAACCGGGTTGGCGTTGAGTATGGGCTTCCTAAACAAAGCAATTTCATATTAGCATGACTGCCGTGGGATCAGATCAACTCGAGCAGCAATATTTCGGCTCAGTAAACCACATTCTCGATAGGCAAACCATCCTGCCGCTGTCGCGGTCTGGTACCTTCTGGTAGGCATTTTGGTTCTTACAACGAGACTTTGCATGATTTTCTCAAAAACGAACAAAATTTGAATTTGATTTGTGTATGTGAAACCCACTTCATAATCTTTTCTCCTATAAAGAATTCATATGGTGTTGTATTGTATAGTATTGTATGGAACTGGGGACCTAGAAACGACGGAGAGGCTTCGTCCCTGCCGTAGCCCTCAGTGGTTCACAGCCCCACAACAGGCTTCAGCAGTCCACTCACCCCACCGCCGCCCCACATCGAACCCAGGGTTATTGTGCGGTTCGGCCCGCAGTGGACTCCCGGGAACGTCTCACACCAGGCGACTGTAACCCTAAATGTTTGCGCGGTAGGGTAATTATGGCGTACGCGAACGTGGAGACAATGTTTGTGCAGCAGTCGCCGACATAGTGTAACTGTGGCGGAATAAGGGGAACAGCCCGCATTCGCCGAGTCAGATGGAAAACCGCCTTAAAAACCATCCACAGATTGGCCGGCATACCGGACCTCGGCACTAAGGCCCGTTTCACACTGGGACACTGGTGACGGTCACCAGCGACGGTCACCAACAGAGATACATTCGTCTGAACTGGAGCACTCACACCGGAACACTACACTGCCTCACTGAGCCACTGTGACCCAGCAGTGACACACCCTTACCACATGTGACGGGCAAGGTCACCGCCGTAAATGCATTACTTTGAACTGGAGTGTTCACACTGGAACACTGATCACAGACACAGCGCTGCAGATTTTCCAACCGACAGACAGTCATTTATGAGACAGTGACTCGAAATATTCATTGTACATTATCCTGTACTCATGAGTTTAGATTTGATTAACACGAAAGATTTTGTAAATGAAGTAGAAAGCCGTCCTGCTATTTGGGAAGTAAAAAGCGATCACTATAGCAGCAAACTGATGAAAGCGAGTGCGTGGCATGAAACTATAACGAGGTTTGTGCCTGACTTTAATGAGAAGAGCATGCATAAGAAAAACAAAGTTGGTAAGTTGTATGTTCTTTTTTCAAATTTAATACCTTATTTTTCGAACCATAAAAGGCTAGCGAAATTTAGTTGCTACCCCTGTACGAGTCCATTTCAATAATTACGAGGGTCAGTCAAAAAGTAATGCCTCCTATTTTTTTTTACGTTTAATTGTCAGGAAATTTAAATGCAATTACATAGGTTGAAAACCACAACATTGAGGATAATTTTGTCATTTTTCAATGTAATCTCCGCCCATCTCTACAGTTTTGGTCCATCTTTGAACAAGGGCATGTATCCCAGCACGGTAAAAATCACAGCTCTGCTTCCTAAGCCATTGACGCACGGATGTTTTGACGGCCTCCTCATCTTCAAAATGAATCCCACGATGAGCTTCTTTTAGTGGCCCGAACAGATGGAAGTCTGATGGTGCCAGGTCAGGGCTGTATGGGGGATGAGGCAAAACTTCCCATCCAATTTTGACAATCTCGTCAGAGGTGTGACGACTGGTGTGTGGTCTTGCATTGTCATGCAAAAGAAGAACATCTGCCATTGATTTTGTTGGGCGAACTCGCTGAAGACGTGCTTTAAGTTTTTTGAGGGTTGTGACGTATTGAACAGAATTTATTGTGCATCCCTGCTCCAAAAAATCAACCAGAATCACACCCTCGGTATCCCAGAAAACTGTTGCCATAACTTTCCCTGCCGATCGCACAGTTTTGAATTTTTTCTTCCTCGGCGAGCTTGTGTGACGCCACTCCATTGACTGCCTCTTTGATTCGGGTTCAAAAAAATGCACCCATGTTTCGTCCCCGGTCACAATTTTTTTCAGAAACTCATCTCCCTCCAAACAGAAGCGCTGCAAGTGTTGGGAGGCTATTGTTTTCCTTGCCTCTTTATTCTGATCGGTTAACATTCTTGGAACCCACCGTGCACAAACTTTTGAGTACCCCAATTGTTTAATAATCGTGATCACACTGCCTTTACTAAGAGAAATAATGCGACACACTTCATCTGCAGTCACCCGACGGTCACCACGAATGATGTCATCAACTTGCTGAATGTTGTGTGGAGTCACTGCACTCACCGGCCTGCCGCTCCGCTTTTCGTCAGTCAACGGTGTTTGCCCTTCAGCTTCCTTACAACGACGAACCCATCGTCTAACAGTGCTGACATCCACTGTCACAACACCATACACCTTCTTCAGTCTTTCATGAATGCGTATGGGCGTTTCACCTTCTGCATTCAAGAATTCAATCACACAACGCTGTCTCAAACGAACATCGATGTCGGCCATCTTACAAACTTCTGCTGTGCTGCCACCTGTTGACACAGAAAGTTACTACTGCAGTGGATTGCAGAAGAAGGTTTGAGGAATGGCGCCAAATTCAAATTTTTCACTTAACTTAATTTTTTTAAGTAGAAAAAAAAGGGAGGCATTACTTTTTGACCGACCCTCGTAGTTGGCAATACCTGCGGTGTCGGACACCAGTGATACGAGAGTGTTCACCACAGTCACCGGTGACCATCACAGGCGACCGTCACCAATGTCCCAGTGTGAAACGGGCCTAGTCCGCCGTGCGGATTCGTGCTGGGGACCGGCACGCCTTCCCGTCTGGAAAGCAGTGCCTTAGACTGCACGGCTAACCGGGCAGGCTTAGATGGTGTTACTCCAACCATCCCCGCGCGGTCACGGTGAAATACGAGGGGCGTTCCACAACTACTGCAACGCCTTTTTTCGGCCAGTTTCGGTTGAAAAAAATGCGGAATTGTTGTGGAACTTCGTGGAATATTCCCGCATCAGGCCCTATAGTTTCATGACGTTCCGATAGTTGGCGGCGGTATACGTAGCCATCAAAATGGCGTCTACAGCGGAGGTGTGTTCCCAGCAAAGAGCTGTCACTGAGTTTCTTTTGGTGGAAAACCAGAGCATCGCAGATGTTCATAGATGCTAGCAGAATATCTACGGAGACCTGACAGTAAACAAAAGCAAGGCGAGTCGTTGGGCGAGGCATCTGTAATCATCGCAACAAGGTCGTGCAAACCTCTCCGATCTCCTGCGTGCCGGCCGGCCGCGCACAGGTGTGACTCCTGTGATTTTGAAACGTCTGGACACTCTCATTCGAGGTGATCGACGGATCACAATCAAACATCTCCCTGCTCAACTGAACGTCTCTGTTGGTAGAGCTGACACTCACGTCCACCAGTTGTGGTATTCACAGGTGTGTGCCCGCTGGGTTCCTCTCTGCTTAACAGAATACTTCCATCAGTTTTTCCCAATGAGGAATGCACTCCGCGAGAAACAGAACGTGGATGACACAGGAAGATGGGTCCGACGTCTACCAGTAGAGTGGTACCACGCGGGCGTACAGGCCATCCTAGTAAGGTGGAACGGAAATTATGTTGAAGCGTTTTGTAGCCAAAACAGTGGGGAATACTAAAGTGTATAGGAATTCTGAATAAACCTCATCTGCTTTCAGTAAAAAAGTGTTGCATTGCTTATTGAATGCCCCTCGTATAAAGGACGATCGAAACCTTTCCCTTCGGAGGCTGTACAGTGCAGAATATGTATACCAATTAGGCAAAAATCACATTGAGCATTGAGGCAATCATCCCACCGACGAACCAGGTTGAAGCTACCCGTTTGTTAAAACACCGTGTTCTTCTACGTGAAGAAGTCCATAAATGCCTATGCCAATCCTCGATCCTTCACGTCCTTTTTTAAGGGACCGAAAGAATGATAATCGCAATGGGAAAGATCAGGATTACAGGCCAGGTACTTAAGTGTCTCCTACTTAAGTTGGCGTAACTTCTGTGTTACGACATTGGCGGTATGGGACGTCCGTTATCAAGAAGCAGCACAACCCCTTGTAGCTGTTTCTTTCTCAACAGACTGCTGGCCTGTACACACTACGCACATTCTTTATTTTACGATGGATGTTTGTCGGCGTTTGTCCTTTGGGAGCCAAACAGAGCATAGCAGCACGCTGGTCCTGTTTGGATGCGATAGGCAATATAGTCACCATTATTGACGTTCCCGCATTTAAAGCACGCATGTCGGAAAGACACGAATGCTACAATAATTCCTTGCCTCTATGTCGGTGCTTATATACCCGCGTCAAAGTCACGCTACGTTGCATATATGCTACAGCAACATCCTCAAACTTAACCTTTTTGGTCACCGCTTATAACAATAGTTTAAATATCTAAGCATTTAAAGCACACAAGTCGGAAAGACACGAATGCTACAATAATTCCTTGCCTCTATGTCGGTGCTTATATACCCGCGTCAAAGTCACGCTACGTTGCATATATGCTACAGCAACATCCTCAAACTTAACCTTTTTGGTCACCGCTTATAACAATAGTTTAAATATCTAAGCATTTAAAGCACACAAGTCGGAAAGACACGAATGCTACAATAATTCCTTGCCTCTATGTCGGTGCTTATATACCCGCGTCAAAGTCACGCTACGTTGCATATATGCTACAGCAACATCCTCAAACTTAACCTTTTTGGTCACCGCTTATAATAATAGTTTAAATATCTTAGCATGTAGTACACCTCAAGCCAGTTTGACGTTCGTTGCCTGTCGTCTTCACGGTGAAACGTCCCCTTAGAAAAATTTATGAATGACTGTGCTGATAAACCTCTTACCTTATTTGCTTTTCAAACAGCTGAGCAAATCTGAACGTACTCAGACATTACTCTCTTTACATATTCTGATCAACACTAAACTGACACACAATATTTTTAGCGCAACGCCATCTGACTTTTTATAATCTCTACAAAAGAATGGCCCTGACTAACAATAACCTATACCTTTCGTGAATCACTTACCTCACAAAAATCTTCGTTACTCAAACTACTGCAATACAGCGAGCGCCAATACTGCCAGCTAAATAAAAGATTCTAATTACTGAAGTCACTAACTACTGATAGGCATAGTTAACAAATGAAAGATTTTGATAAAGAACAAACAATGTATTTACCTTAACAATATCCAAAAGTCATAATATATATATCAGTTCATGACATCCAGTCTTACAAATTTACTCTTTCTGATGGACACACGTCCAGATCATCCGCTCTCAAAACTCCGCCATCTCTCTCCCCACATCCACTACTGCTGGCGGCTAACCTCCAACTGCGCAACGCTACGCGGTGTTAACAGCCAAGTGCCCAACACTACAATAGCAAATTCCAACAATGTAAACCAGCCACAGACTTTACACAGCACAGCCAGTGATTTTCATACAGAGCGCTAGGTGACGTTACCAATATAAAAACCTAAACAGCCTACTTTCAACGGTGTTATAGTTTTAATGATCAAAAATGTAATTTCATATTTCGGACGCTGTTGTGAGCTAAAGGTGTTGTAATTACTCTTCACTTTGTTGAGTAACCTTTTTTACATCTTTAGGGTAGAGTGGATACTTATTTTATGAACTGGATTACGCATAAATTTTGGGCATTTTCGCTGCAGGGAGCTGATGGGTCAACAAGTTTCTTACTGCAACAGTTTTGTGTTGATACACGTCACCTGGCGTTTTCTCACTTTCGCCAGCCCCAGTGGCGCCAGCAAGGGCTGGACATTTGGACGGAGCGCCGGCAGGCACGCGCGGTCGGCCTCCGGTGTCCCCGGTCGGTGACCTCCGTCCTATGGCGGACGCGTAACGGCCTTGCACGCGACCCAGCCGCTCCCACATGCACGCACACACACGCACCAGCATACACACATGTCTCGCATGAAGAAAAAAAAAGAGACGACGGCCGCGACGCGCCGAGCGCTACGCCGTCGCCTTGTCCTGCTGCTCTGCTAATCCAATTGGGCGCGAAACTCGGGAGGTCAAACGTTTGTCCACAGTTTGGGTCTTACATAAATTATACGAAATAATTATAATTCACAGTCCTGTTGAAAGTCGCATTCGCCGACGATTATGCCGAACGTTACAACACCGAGTGCGTTCTGCCTTGGTCCAAATATATTGAGACATGGCCGTTACAGCCACAGACCTTAATATCGTCAATTTGTTGAGGGAAAGACGTTACAAGTTTCTTCAGGTACGCCGTATCCAGCTGAAGTAATTCATAGATGATAACATCGCGTAGAGCTACCAACGTACGGGGAAGTTGAATGCTACGTTTCACCCGCTGTTCCTAACAGCCTTTACGCTTTAAGTCGTATTAAGATCGGGTAATTTTGTGGGCTAGTGGTGGTGTGGTAGCTTGCCTGAGTGTTCATCCAAGTGGGAAAGCATGTAGCGCTTTATAAAATTGCAGGGTTCAAATGGCTCTCAGCACTATGGGACTTAACATCTGAGGTCATCAGCCCCCTTGACTTAGAACTACTTAAACATAACTACCCTAAGGACATCACACACATCCATGCCCAAGGCAGAACTCTAACCTGCGAGCATAGCAGCAGCGCGGTTCCGGACTGAAGCGCCTAGAACGGCTGCTCCACAACGGCCGGCTAAAATGGCACGGTCCACAGTTCACTCATCCTGAAGATTTAAAAGAAAACGCAACATTTATTTATCAGAAATGTTGAAATGAAGATCCTGATTCATGTTGATGGTAGCCTAAATAAGAGGATTCAAGTAATTGTACGAAAAGCATCACGGAACCAAATCCAATCCAACTACACCCTTCAAATATCTCAGGTCAAACCTCTCATTGGGCCGTCGGTGTCCCCGTCGCCTCGAATTATTTGAAAAGAGGCAACATAGCGAATCTTCAGGCCACACTACACGGCTCTAGTCAGCTGCTCTCTAGTTCCTCTGTTGTTTTCCACATTCATGTAAACATAAAACGTAGAAAGGGAAAAGATTAGTAAACTGAAAAGTTAGGTGGGAAATCGTGACGACTAGCCGCCCAGGACAATGTGGTAAAGCAAGGTAAAGCTGGACCCCGACTCGAACGCGGATTTACCGCTTCTAATGAGCGGTTGCCTTAACCGCTTCAGTTTATCGCACGCTGCAGTATAGTGACCCTGGCCCATTAAACTCACTACTCGCAAATTCTCATTACAGTGAGTTCCGACGATATTTGTGAATTCACACTGAAACAAACGTCGAGGTGCCGTTACCCTGTTTTTCAGAAATGTATATATCTGTCAAGGGGAAGGCCTCAGACACGGCCAACCGATTCGGCTCTAATTTGGCAGGTCGCCTGTGTACAACCTAAAACGAAAGACTCTTAAGATATTTTGGGTCAACACCCCCGCGAATTTTAGAAAATCACCCCTGAAGGTTATGACGATCAATCGACTCAAAATTGGAGGGATCGATAGATAATTGTAAATAGAGCATTATTCATCATCAGGTATGGGGTCCGCAAACGCAAACTTTTCCAGAAATCGAGGAAAGAAACTTTTACAACTGCCGCTTCTGTACCCAAATGGTAAACGCTTTTCGCGACAGCGCCAATAGCGCAACGGCCAAGGTAAAGCCGGCATGGTTGCTCAGTGTGTTCGGTCAGACAGCTGGTTGGCCTCTGTAATAAAAAAAAAAAAAACTTTGTGGAAGGATCAACAAACGAACTTGAACGGATGTCATCCGCAACGACCAAACTCAACGATCAACAACGAACAAAATGAAAGAAAAAGAAACAGAAAAAAAAGTAACCGTCTAGGAATCGGAAAACCCGAGTTCGAATCTCGAAGAAACCTATCGGATGTTATTCTTTTCGTTTGTATTTTTCCATATCTCAATTGATAGGGATAGGAGGGTTATTTGCCTACCTTATTATTATCATTCCTTATTGATTTACTTACCTTATTAACTCTCCTATACCTATCAATTGAGATATGGAAAAATACAAACGAAAAAACATCCACTAGGTTTCTTCGATATTCGAACCCGGGTTCTCCCATTCTGAGCCAGTTACCTTGGCCGTTGCGCTATTTTTTTTAAAATCTCATTTTGTTCGCTTTCGTTCGTTGTATCTGCTCGGGGGGGGGGGGGGGGGGGGACGTCGTAAGACATCCGTTTAAGTTCGTTGTTGATCGATTAACTCAGTTTTTTTTTTTTTATTACAGAGGGCTGCTAACCCTCTGATCGAACACGCTGAGCTAACGTGCCGGCATGCTATCGGTAATGTCGGCGAAAAGCGTTTACCATTTGGGTACAGAAGCGGCAGTTGTAAAAGTTTCTTTCCTCGATTTCTGGAAAAGTTTGCGTTTGCGGACCCCATACCTGATGATGAAAAATGCTCTATTTACAATTATCTATGAGTCCCGCCAATTTTGGGTCGACTGCTCGTCATAACGTTTAGGGGTGATTTTCTCAGAAAAGCAGGGGTGTTGACCCAAAATATCTTAGATTCCTTCGTTTTAGGTTGTACACAAGCGACCTGCCAAATTTGAGCCAAATCGGTTGGCCGTGTCTGAGGCCTTCCCCTTGTGAGTGATGTCTCTTCTGCCCGACATGTCTGCTATTTGCGAGATGTTTGACTGCGGATGTCCACTGTGTGCAGTTCCCTTCTGGAATGTTCGCTCCGAGGATGGTTGAGATAGACCTGCATCGACAGTAATTGCAATTCCCTTCGGGTTTGAAACCGATTGTCGCTGAATCTGCCCTTCAGTTCTCCTAGCCAACACGCCGTACGATTTTACTTTACTTTATTGACAAGGCATAATACTCGTCTCCGATGCCTGTTGCTTGGAAAATATTTACCATCAGTATTCTTCCGCTGTGAACGTGGCTGCGAGTGGTACACCATTCCTTGTTGACACATTGCACACAATCAAATTGGTTGGGTTTGGGTTGTTTGGGGGAAGAGACCAAACTGCGAGGTCATCGGTCTCGTCGGATTAGGGAAGGACGGGGAAGGAAGTCGGCCGTGGCCTTTCAAAGGAACCATCCCGGCATTTTCCTGGAGCGATTTCGGGAAATCACAGAAAACCTAAATCAGGATGGCCGGACGCGCGATTGAATCGTCGTGCTCCCGAATGCGAGCATCAAATTGGGCAACTCTATTCACGGCTTTGTGCAAGTACTAACACGATAGCTTCTTTCTGCAATTCTGTCACGTCTCCACAGCTTGTTACACTGATTCGATAAAACCGGCTGGCACGTACACATTAGACCACTGCCATGATTTACTTCAGCGACGGAGTGTTATATAACGGCATGATACTAGTTCTACGCCATCTGCAACGCCCCACAACGACTAGGGTGCATATTTAAGGTGTGGTGTCACCGCTAAACACCACACTTGCTAGGTGGTAGCCTTGAAATCGGCCGCGGTCCGTTAGTATACGTCGGACCCGCGTGTCGCTACGATCAGTGATTTCATACCGAGCGCCGCCACACGGCAGGTCTAGTCTAGAGAGACTCCCTAGAACTCGCCCCAGTTGTGCAGCCGACTTTGCTAGCGATGGTTCACTGTCTACATACGCTTTCATTTGAAGAGACGACAGTTTAGCATTGCCTTCAGCTACGCCATTTGCTACGACCTAGCAAGGCGCCCAATTCAGTTACTATAAGTACTATCTTCAAGAATGTATTCTGAACAGATAATATTGTGACTCATGTACCGTCAAGAGCAACGTTCATTATTAATGGATTTAAGTTAAGTATCAAACTAATTTCGTCCGCTTTCTGAATTCTCATTCCTTGTCATGTTCCAGACCTCACGTCAGTATAGTTCTTCCCTCCTCATGCCGGCCTGCGTGAGCTAAAACGCGTGCATTTCGGCCTCCACTCGTAACACGGTGTTGGCTCTTCAGCTAACACAAAATAAGAGATAACAAATATTATTTGTGGTGAGCACATATTCTTAGTCTTTAGGACCTTCCAAGTGAAAATTCTTCAACGTTTTTGGAGCCTGCATCTCCAAGAGAGATACATGTGGCGAACACCACCTTTGTACCGCTGGTTTGACTATGTGACAGTACATAATTTTTTTTTGATTACACAACTGTACATAACCTTAGATTAGGAGACTTAATTTGTTGAGAATACGCATGTTATGCAGAGTCTCTGATTATAGTGGTTTAGAAGCAATGAGGATCTGAAAATTGTTTACGGGAATCATCTCTTCACACGGTTCATACGTGGATCCATAATGTATCAACAGTGATCGTGCCTTCTATAGAAGCACGTACAACAGTGAAGGACGCCTGTATAGTGGTTTGTAGGGGGAGGGGGGGGCAAACCAGTGGGTTTGAAGTATTTTCAATATTTCGGAAGACGAATGGAGACTTGCAAAGTAGCTATAAAAATGTTCCAGTTCCGATCCTGTTAAAACTAGGTAATACGACTTCTAAATCATTTTCTTGAAAGAAAAATACCTGACTACCCTATATTTCTTCCTTCCTGTGAGAACTGGGGAAGCCTCTCATTGCTCCCGGGTATGGGCACCCTTTCTACCAGCTGTTCATCTAAAATGGCTTGCACGTTAGTGCTCATAACTGCGAGAATGTTCGTATAAAAGCTAATTAATGTAGCGGATTGTCTTCACTACCAAACGACGGGATTGCATGCAGTATCTGATTGTGCTACAAGCCAAACCACTTGACGTTTGTCTTCTCTGGTATTGGTCAGTACACACTGACAGACTGCAGCTATTACCGAGCGAGGTGACGCAGTGGTTAGCTCACTGGACTCGGGTGGAAGACGGTTCAGATCCCTCGTCCGGCCATACTGATGTAGGTTTCCGTGATTTACCTAAATCGCTTCAGGCAAATGCTGGAATGGTTCTTCTGAAAGGACCCGACCGACTTCCATCCCCATTCTTCCCTAGTGCGATGGGATCGACGACTTTGCTGTTTAGTCCTCTCTCCAGATCAGTCAACCAAACAACTGTTGCTATTGCGGTAGCGTTTAACCTGTATACGGCAACACTTTAGTAGAACTTTCAGGTGTCCATTGCAGCCTGAGATGTATCTAGTTCCTGGAGACCAGAAGGTACCAAACGGTCGATGCACATCGTCCCACTTCAGCGAGTTGCAGCGCCGAATCTAGGCTGTGGCCGAAACTGTACGATCCGTTCTGGTCACGCAGAGAGGATGGCGGGCTTCCCATACCGTGATCACACTACGTGGTCCAGTTCGATTTTGTCTTTAAGTGCCGTCCGAGTTGGCCGAGCGGTTCTAGGGACTGTAGTGTGGAACCGCGCGATCGCTACGGTCGTAGGTTCGAATCTTGCCTCAGGCATGGATGTGTGTGATGTCCTTAGGTTAGTTAGGTTTAAATAGTTCTATGTTCTAGGGGACTGATGACCTTAGAAGTTAAGTCCCATAGTGCTCAGAGCCATTTGACCCATTTTTTTTTCTTTAAGTACAATCCTCTACCATCCATTGCATTCACACACGCATCACGCATCTGCATGAGCCGAAATCTATCTGACACAACATTTGCCGCAGT
Organism: Schistocerca gregaria; assembly: GCF_023897955.1. NCBI lineage: Eukaryota > Metazoa > Arthropoda > Insecta > Orthoptera > Acrididae > Schistocerca > Schistocerca gregaria. Next base: position 177,144,604 of record NC_064931.1, on the reverse strand, counting down.
GATATTGAACGAGCAACGCTTATGCTTTCCATTCATTTCTTAGAAGTTTCTTTTATTGCGAACTTGCAGGTAATTTTAGTAATTAGTCAGGACTTATGTTACTTTATAAGTTGGTTCTGCGACGGATGTGATTACTGCAGGGTCAAGTACCCCGCAAATTATCGATATATTGTCGAAATTCTGGCTACTGCGCTTTAGCGATAACAATAACTAGTAGCTTCAATTTTTTATTTGCTGCGAGTCGCAGAACGTCTTACAAGGGAACAAAAATTAAGTTCATTGTGCTCGAGGTCTTGTGATAGCGATCTTGTTCAGCAGAATTATTCAAAGAATCACAGGAGGAATAGTGCTCCGAATCGTGACACGGAAGTGACTAGTTGTCCTCATTCAGCGATAACGTGGCTATAGATAATTTCTAAATCTATTATGCACGTGTTTATTCCACTGAAAAAAAAATGCCGTAATCAAAAGTGTTGGGGCCATACCTGCTTCTCTTCCAATATTTAAATTTGTTATTATGCTATTTTTCAACAGAAAACTAGGTTAACTTTTCTCCCAGACCATTTTCTGGCGAGCAACTGAAATATACTTTTTAGTTACTACTGTAATCTCACACATCTTATAATTGCGATAATTTGTGTATGTGACAGTATGTTTGTTACTCCATCACTCAGAAAAAAAGCTACCATACTCATACATACACTACTGGCTATTAGAATTGCTACACCACGAAGATGACGTGCTACAGACGCGAAATTTAACCGACAAGCAGAAGATGCTGTGATATGCAAATGATTAGCTTTTCAGAGCATTCACACAAGGTTGGCGCCGGTGGCGACACCAACAACGTTCTGATATGAGGAAAGTTTCCAACCGATTTCTCATACACAAACAGCATTGGACCGGCATTGCCTGGTGAAACGTTTTTGTGATGCCTCGTGTAAGGAGATGCGTACCATCACGTTTCCTACTTTGATAACGGTCGGATTGTAGCCTATCGCGATTGCGGTTTATTGTATCGCTACATTGCTGCTCGCGTTGGTCGAGCTCCAATGACTGTTAGCAGAATATGTAATCGGTGTGTTCAGGAGAGTAATACGGAACGCCGTGCTGGATCCCAACGGCCTCGTATCACTAGCAGTCGAGATGACAGGCATCTTATCCACATGGCTCTAACGGATCGTGCAGCCACGTCTCGATCCCCGAGTCAACAGATGGGGACGTTTGCAAGCCGTAACCATCTACACGAACAGTTCGACGACGTTTGCAGCAGCATGGACTATCAGCTCGGAGACCATGGCTGCGGTTATCCTTGCCGCTGCATCACAGACAGGAGCGCCTGCGATGGTGTACTCAACGACGAACCTGGGTGCACGAATGGCAAAACGTAATTTTTTCGGATGAATCCAGGTTCTGTTTACAGAATCATGATCGTCGCATCCGTGTTTGGCAACATCGCGGTGAACGCACATTGGAAGCGTGTATTTGTCATGGCCAGCGTATCACCCGGCGTGCTGGTATGGGGTGCAATTGGTTACACGTCTCGGTCACCGCACTGACTGCACTTTGAACAATGGACGTTACATTTCAGATGTGTTACAACCCGAGGCTCTAACCTTCATTCGATCCCTGCGAAACCCTACATTTCAGCAGGATAATGCACGTCCGAATGTTGCAGGTCCTGTACGGGCCTTTCTGGATACAGAAAATGTTCGACTGCTGCCCTGGCCAGTGCATTCTCCATATCTGTCACCAACTGTAAACGTCTGGTCAATGTTGGCCGAGCAACTGGCTCGTCATAATACGCCAGTCACTACTCTTGATGTACTGTGGTATCGCGTTGACGCTGCGTGGGCAGCTGTACCTGTACACGCCCTCCAAGCTCTGTTTGACTCAATGCCCAGGCGTATCAAGGCCGTTATTACGGCCAGAGGTGGTTGATCTGGGTACTGATTTCTCAGGACCTATGCACCCAAATTGCGTGAAAATAGTATCACATGTCAGTCCTAGTATAATATATTTGTCCAACTAATACCCGAAAATCATCTGCATTTGTTTTTAGTGTAGCAATTTTAATGCCCAGTAGTGTATATCATTGTGCGCCACATAGTTCAGGAGATACGACATCATGAACATGGAGGTGCGTGAAAATGAAACTGCAGTTCGAATTTCGCTAGAGATACAGATCAAATATGTGCAAAAATGTGTGTGAAAGATGTTAAATGTAAATAAAGTAGGTTTGAAATGTGCGCACGCCAGCAAAGTTACAGGCAAAAAGTTCATAGCTCATGTAAATCCCTGGAACAATTTCAACTTAATTTGGTAGACATCACAAGCCTCCTATTGGGGTGGGGGCATAACGTGGAGAGGTAAAGGGAAAAAGATGGACAGACAGAGAGGAGGAAGGAGTGGATGGACACAAATAAGGGGAGGAGGACATGGAGGGAGAGAGTGGGGGAGGGCGAGATAGACAGAGAGGGACGGAGGGGAGGGGCAGAGAGAGGGTGAAGGTGGACATGGGCAGAGAGAGGGAGCAGGAGGCGGTGAACGGTGAGGGAGGGGGGGGGGGGGAGGAGGAAATAGAAATGAGCGTTTGGCGTCATTGGCCGAGAAGCTCCTAGCGGGGCAGGTCCGGCCGCCTTGGTGCAGGTCTTACTACATTCGATGCCACATTGGGCGACCTGCGCGCCGGATAGGGATAAAATGATCATGAAGGCAGCACAACACCTAGTCCCTGAGCGGAGAAAATCCCCGACACAGCCGGGAATCGAACCCGGGGCCGTAGGATAGCAATCCGTCACACTGACCATTTTTGTTGTTGTTGATCTGATTTTGTTCTATATTTTTCGTTGAATTTGTTCTGGGTTGACGTCTGATGTCACCCATTTAGGTTTTTCTTTGATCTATTCACTCAGTTTTTTGTTGGACAGAGGGTAGCTAACCCTCTGACCAAACACGTCGAGCTAGCGTGCCGGCGATCACTCAGCTATCGGGGCGGACAGAGAGGAGGGTAGCAGAGTCTGGAATAATAGAAGGCTGGAATAAATACATACCCAGAGCACATATACGCTGAGAACAGTAAGTCTCGGAAGTTGTTTACAGAGACGTAGTGTAGTAGAATTCTGGCTCTCCATACACGCCGAAATAACTATGATCTTTTCCGAGCTAAGCATATCGCAGACAGTCGTGAAATTATTTACTCCCTTATCTGGTATATTTTGTAATTTACTACGCGGTCGCATAAAAATGTTTTCCGTAAAGTAAACGAGTGAGCTGCAAGCGACATGGGTTCTATCAGCATTCCCCATCGTCTCAAAACTTAGTGTCCTTTTTTTATGTCGCATTGTTTACTGGGCCGCAAATGGTTCTCACCGCAAAACTTCCAAGAGATGAATGTTGTGGTGGCGCATATGCTTGGATAGTCAATTTCGGAATTAACGTTGTCTTAAACTGCTGTTTAACAGCGGGTAACAATAACAAGAAAAATAAATACCGAAAAGGTGCAAACCGTCCAAAACAATTTTATTAAGAACAGAAAAACCACTCGTAAGATCCACTTCAAACCAGATATAAAAAAATGCAGTAGCTATAAAATAAGAGATGAGGGTACGATACAGTATAATAAAGAAGATTCCACCAACCCCAAGGGATTTAAGAGCGGTGGCATTACAGGCCAACATTCAAGCAATGCGGCAAGTTATCAATGAAAAGTAACTTATGACTGAATTCCAATCGTACCCACAAGTAGGGTAAATTTAAGCCTTAACGCACGTAGATGATTCATCTCGTGAGAGAGTCCAGATTAAATTCAAAAATCAGCACTGTTCTCAAAAGAATAATTAGTTACAAATACGTTTGTTTTTATAGCCGTCTTCTGTAGCAGCACTTACGTTTATTATTTAATTGGTATCTTGACACGCTTAATCCTGTTGACTTGAGATCATTGTGATTGAGGGAAATGTGGATTTAATAAAGTTGTCGGTAAATGATGCCAGTAAATGTGTGTCGTGAAAATTCGATTCCAGTCTTTCCTGGCAACGACAGTCAAAATAAAATTATATGAAATATAATGTATCATTTTTGATGAACCTCTCACCCTCCTTCCCGCCAAGCTATGGCCTGTCAGCAATTTACATTGATTGTAATAATTCAAAGACTTTTATTCTTGGTATAACTAGATTTGCTTCTTGTCGTAAATAACATATTTCTGCAGCAGTGCGAGTATTACTTCTAGGAAACCGCGTAACTGTTCCTTTAAATCTGCGTGAATTTGTACTTTTTTATTGTCCCCCTTTATTTATATGGTAATTGTCTTTGAAGAAAAGTGGCAGCGCTGAGACAGCAATGAAATTTATATTATTATTTTGTTGAAAATATTTTGTAGTAAAGTCTGTAAATCGAATGTTATACGATCTTATGTGGTCTTGTTGCAGCTAAGCAGAGGTTCTGAGGAACGAAACGTGCCGCGGGTGTAGCCTTTAGAGCTCTCAGGGATCTCGCATCGATGGGGCTGGTGAGTGCCGCATGTCCCTGTCTTTACCATTGCTTGCCTCTGTTATTTCTCTTGTGTTCACGCCTATTTGCTTGACAGATGTGTATGAAAAACCAAGAATCAGACAAGCGTTGCAGAAACTGTACAGAGTTTGTTCTAATATTTGGAAATTCGTGATACCACATTGTGCAGCTACTAACAGATGTCCAATGTGGAGTGTAATTATCATATGGTAGCAAAACGTGGTAGATATTCTAATAGGCTAATTCGGAACCGATTTACGCAAAGAAAAAATAGTTTCAGCTTTGGCCACCATGCGCAAATCTTGCGCTGTGAATGAAAGAAATACGCGTAGAAGCGTTTCTGTATGTAATGTATTAAGAACGGGATGTGTACAGAAAAGGTCCAACAAGTGAAAAAGGCATAATGTTGTTTTTATTATTAACCGCCACTTACACAATTTGTTCGATATGAGCACGGGAGATGTAGACGCGATGCTGTACAGCGCTAGATTTGCACCTAGTGGCCAAAATTGGAACTAATTTTCTTGCAAGCGTTAACCGTTTCCTCATTAACGCATTAGCATATCTGCCAAGTTTCGCTGCCATAACATAGTTACAGCCCACAACGTACTTTCATGAGTACCTGCACTTTAATTATAACCACCCAGTACAATAGTACAATGCACCCATAGAACTATCATCCTTTCTTTTTCTGCCACAGTCATAAGTTTCCAGGAGAAAGAAACGATGTTATCAGGAAGGAACAGACTTTCTTTTTTATATTGATCGTACTTGTGTAAGCTGTGTCTCCCCCGACATAAAAATACTGGTTTTGGTGCCAGAAGATGGAACAGGTAATCTAATTACGTCTTGACTGATAAATATACAGGATGATTAAAAATGTTGGTCGCAGATTTAAGGACCTTACAGAGGAGACGAAACACAACAACTTTGAAATGGTCTTTGAAGTAATCCTGAGCCAGTGAAAGCTTCGGAATGTCAGGAACAACAATGACAATCAACGCACACACGCCTTCAGTTCAGCAAAGATGGTGCGCTGTTGATCAACAGTGTTGTACATTGCAATAGGTATTCAAAATGGTGACCATCACATTCAATACAGGCATTCTGGCGCACTCTACCAACTACACCAGACATCACACGAACCTCATCAATCACTGCAGGTGTCCTGGCTAGAAACTTTTTTTCGTAGTGAACTGTTGTCATGCACACGAGGCCTCTGATATTCACACACACAAAAAAGAGGCATAAGATTGGGGAAGCGAGGTGGCCATGCAACAATTGGACCTCCGCTTCTTTTCTCTGCCTCGTGATGGCTGGGTGTTGTGTGATGTCCTTAGGTTAGTTAGGTTTAAGTAGTTCTAAGTTCTAGGGGACTGATGACCATAGATGTTAAGTCCCATAGTGCTCAGAGCCATTTGAACCATTTGAACCTCCGCTTCCGATCTTAGTGAAAAGCAGATGTACCGGGTGGTTATAATTAGAGTGCAGCTGCTCAAAAAGTTCCAGTGTGGGTTGTAATTACCATATTGCACTGAAACTTCGAACATCAAATACGTTAAATCGGGACCGATTTACGCGGAAAAAAGTTAGATCCAATTTTTGTCACCATGTGCAAATCTGCCGCTACGAATGCAACAAAGATGATGGAAATGTTTCCATATGTAATGTATTAAGAACAGGACGTGGGCAGACAGGGTCAAACAAGTGAGAAAGGCATAATGTTGACGTCATTATTAATTGCCGCTTGCTCAATTTCTTCACTATCAGCAACGAAGACGTCGAAGAAATGCTGTACGCTGTCAGATTTACACTTGGTGACCAAGACGGGAACTAATTATTTTCCATGTAAATCGGTTCCGCAATAACGCTTTAGCGTATCTACGAAGTTTCGCTGCCATAATACACTGAAGCGCCAAAGAAACTGGTATATGCATGTGTATTAAAACACAGAGATAGGTAAACAGGCAGAAGACGGCGCTGCGAACTCCAACGCCTGTATAAGGCAACATGTGCTTGGCGCAGTTGTAAGATCGGTTATTGTTGCTACAACGGCAGGTTATAAAGATGTAAGTGAGTTTGGATTTGGTGCTACAGTTGGCGCACGAGCAATGGGACACAGCATCCTCGAGATAGCTATGAAATGGGTGTTTTCCCGTACAACCATTTGATGACTGTACCATGAATCTCAGGAAGTCGGTAAATTATCAAACCTGGAACATTGCTGCGGCCGGAAGAAGATCCTGCAAGATCGGAACCAACGAAGACTGAAGACAATCGTGACAGAAGTGCAATCCTTCCACAAATAGTTTCAGATTTCAATGCTGGACCATAAACAAGTGTCAGCGTGCGAACCATTCAACGGAACATCATCAATACGGGTTTTCGGTGCCAAACGTCCACTCGTGTACCGTTGATGACTGCATGACACGAAGCTTCACGCCTCGCTTGGGCCCATCAGCACCGACATTGGACTGTTGATGACTGGAGACATGTTCGCTGGTCGGACGAGTCTCGTTTCAAATTGTATTGAGCGGATGGACATGTGCGTGTATGGGGACAACCTCATGAATCCATGGACCCTGCATAACAGCAGGGGACTGTTCAGGTTGGTGTACAGCGTTTGTAGTTGGAGTGATATGGTACCCCTGATACGTCTCGTTACGATGCGGGGACCCTACACGATATTAGGCAGGTGTACCAGTTTCTTTGGCTCTTCAGTGTATAATTACAGTCCATATTGAACTTTCGTCAGTAGCTGCACTTTAATTATAACCATCCGGTACGTACACACCAACCGCTGCATAACTTCTTAATGGCATGACAAAACACAGATGAAGCTCGAACTACAAGCAGTTGTACGAACACAGAACATCATATTTGGTGATTGTGCACGGTAGGTGCATCCGTTATCCTGGTTGTTCCTGAAATTACGAAACTTTCACTGGCTCAAGATTACTTCCAAGACCATATTTCCTATTCCAAAGCTGTTTTATTTCGATTCCTCTAACAGTTCCTTCAATTGGGACACAACTCTTTGAATCACACTGTATAGCTTAGTTCCTGGTTACGGAGTATTTCTGTTGTCTGAACGGATACATTGTTGTATTTGCAACACGGTATTGTTGGAAATTTGGGAAGCTGAGGCAAGGAATCATAGTCGTCATTAGAATTACTTGCGGTCTAATAGTGTAGCATACAATAATTAAAAAGACAACACTAGACGGCAGTATCCTGATGATTACTGTGCGTTAGAGATGGCAGCAGAGAACATCAGTTTCTGATGCAAACTGGTTTCATTAATAATGATCTTATACATATCGAAGCCTGGGTGTGGCCCATGCCACGTTGTATGTCGTAACCAGTGAAAAGATAATAGCGTGAAGAACCTTTCACGAAAGTATTTCCAATAAAGATACACTGCGCTCCATAAACGCCTTCGGGAGGTACGGATAGCTAGAGAAGCAGCTATGGGACTCCGTTCTGCGGAGAAACACTCAGCTGGAGTACGGCATAACTCATCGATTTCAAAATTGTCAATAACAATTCGTTTAATGTGACACACTTAAAATAGTCCACAGCAGATATCTGCATAATTTCCTCCATTTGCATTTCGTACTATAAGACGTCAAAGGGATGAGTGTACCCTACCAGAGGTATGACAAAAGATGATGCACGCACATACTCTGTTCTTTTTTTAAAGTTACAAGCTTTGACTAAATGTAAGACGCACAGAAATGCAAGTTTTCTTGTCGTCGTTCCTAAAATGTACAGTAGCTATTTCCGATGTTCAGATATCGGTGTAAACAGCGGCACTATGAAGACGTTTCGAACAATGACACTGAAATTCAAATGGCTCTGAGCACTATGGGACTCAACTGCTGTGGTCATCAGTCCCCTAGAACTTAGAACTACTTAAACATAACTAACCTAAGGACATCACACACATCCATGCCCGAGGCAGGATTCGAACCTGCGACCGTAGCAGTCGCACGGTTCCGGTCTGCGCGCCTAGAACCGCGAGACCACCGCGGCCGGCGACACTGAAATTTCAGATTGCAAGTGACCCTTGAATCACTCTAGTCTCGTCACAACAGAGGGCATATTAAAAATGTATGACCTATTTCTAACGGTTCATTGAATTTGAAATACTACTGATTTTTTTCTACCACCACACTGCCGTGTTTGATTCATATTCGCGAATAGTTGATTTCAAACATCGTCTCGGCTGTCTTGATTTATGCTTTCCGCTGTCTCTGTAAGAGACCTCTCAAGAATTACAGCATGATTCACTAAACATAGCCATGGCTTATTTTCTTCCCGGCCCTCATATGACTGAGGCTGTGTTCCGTCACTATTGATCTGATTATTGACTAGTAAGCAAATTCTAAGCTTCCTGTAATATATATATATAATGTCTGCTTGTGAGACACTATGTCGAACGTCGTTGTCAGCAGTCATCGACGTATCCGAATGCAACGTGGCCGCATATGTAGACAGTGAGGTGTCTATTATGAGGACATCGATTTTCCTGAAACGCGAGGCATTACTTTCGTATCCTGACGGATAACCATCGGAATTTCTGACAGATCTTCGTTTTTCCATATCTTTCAATGCATAATTACCTAAACCCAGGAAACAAATGAGTACAATACTCGTAAAATTTTTTAATGCCTTGAAAGTGTTTCTTTTAGTAAGCAAAAATTCATACATCTTCACGGCAACGCATATGAAAGTCTTCTTTGGACGCTAATTCTGTATCTGCTAATTGTCATGCAGCTAAGTTATGAACCTCTGTTTCGTAGCTATAAAGATACATCATACTTTTCCTGTGCTTTTTAAAAAATGTTTAATTTGCCTGTAGGTGACGTACAGAGTGAAAGATCTTTGTGAAATTCCTAGAGATAACACCATAAAAATGGGTTTCTTTGTTCTTTTAGGAGACTGGCATGTAATGTTTACTTGTAATTTCTCAAATTCTGTAGACCTACATCTATGATTTTTCTAAATGACGAAATGATTCCCAGCTGGCTGAAATTGTAACTTTTATTTGTGTTACTACATTTTCACTTGTTTTTTGGATACATTGAAACGCTTGAACTCCAGCACGTTCCGTCGCTGTTCGGCTTAGTGCAAATTACACAGCTTCTATGACCCATACTACTACACAGATGAAATAAAACTGAGTTGCATTGCTATATGTCAGTCAATAAGCGAACTTACATAGGCATTCAGCTAGTTGCGGAACCGTGTTCCCATTTAGAAAATTTATATTAGCTGAGGACCCACAAGCAACAACAAAAATTCTTCTATGATGTTAACTCAAATTGTGGAAAGTTACCTATGTGATGACAACGGTAAACTAATGATGTGTTCATCTATCACTGAAGTAGATCGGTAGCCTGTAATGTGATTAATTTCCTAAAATGAATGCTCGTGCCATGTTTATATATGTTTTAATTATAGCAAAATTAATCGCACAGTTTTATGTAAATCTCAGTTGAGCACGCAACAGCACATTGTAATTTTCGTTACGTAGTTTGCTCGTAATAGAAGCAGTGAGCGAGAGCTCGAGAATAATCTGAATTAAGAGTAGAATAACGTGTAGGTTGAGCACGTTTGAATCAAAAAACAGTCCCGTGACGATTGACTGATACGCCGTTTCGTTTTCATCAGCGGGACCTGGCGAGCAGGGGACGATTATTAGCGCGGTGGCATCGCTTCCCGCTATTGGAGAGAGGGCGCTTGATATCTCGGCTCTCGGGTAACAAGACTTAATTAAGTAGCTCCGTGTAGCTGTTCTGCCGTTTCTTCCACGGCAATCTGTTCAGGCTGCCTCCCGCCCCAGCCATTTCTCTTGGTTTCAGCGCCGCTTTTTCCTCGGCAACTCTTCGTGCACCCGGCTGCGACTGTAGTGTGTCTTGTGGCCGGAATCTGCGCTTTCTTCCGCGGCCGCTCTGCCCCTGCAGTCCAGACCGCTCGGTCGACAAACGCTTTCTTCCCGTCAGATCCCCACCACGATAGTCCTTAGTAGTCACGTAAACTGCATTCTTTGAATACTGTTTTCCAGTTTCTTAGCTTATAGCTTTCAACATACTGGTCGCGTATGGGAAGTGTATCACTAGGAAACTGTTGCCATATATAATCGATCTGTGATGAAATCATTAATAGATATTTCAACGTTATGGGATCTCCGGCACTGTTGCTTTAAAGAAAAAAAATTAGTTATAACATACAAAACTTTCCAACTAACACTACAGAAGATGAAAACACCCAGAACAGAAACTCGTATGGCGTGACTAACAAAGATAAGTGTCGCACATTAACATAAACTCACAAATCAACACACAAGATAGTAATTACATTGTGCTGACGAAACAGGCTTACACACAGCCTACAAACACTCCAGTCACAGATATACACTTCAACAGAAAAACTAGATAATTACCAATGAGCCATTATATAACAGTCAGAATTTCAAGATTGCAAATCAGTACATCTGGGGATAACAGGCATGAATTTTAAAACTTGGTGCAAAGAAGAAGCTGGCAATTCGAAAACAGCCAGTCTACCTTTGATGAACGACTAATAAAACACGGGTATGAACCATTTAGCATGGAACAAGATATGCAAACTATTAGAATGAACAATCGCAAAAAATTGTTTCTTACGAAAATAATGTTATTGTATTACAAATATGGAAACATTTCTAACGGATTTATTAAATACATTAAACAAACATGTATAACAGGCCACTGAGGATACTTCGAAAATAAAAGGAAGCGAAAAGCATACGGCATAAAAAGAAACAGCTTTTTATTTACTTCGTTAGAAGGACCATACCTCCGAGAAGATACTAATAATAATGACGATAATATACCGTCTACGTTTAAAATATCTGAAATTTTTACGTTTAAAGAGTTTTGTAGCTATAACATCATTTTGAAAGACCACATCAAAGACTTTAAGAGTTAACGGCTGGACCGGTTTATGACCTAGCGATTACACAATAACCAAATTTTACGAGAATAGTATCTCACATAACATTTTACGTAGACGTTATGAATTTACAGTGATTGACTTCGTTCAGCCATAGAATGTTTGTCGCCAGCATATATGAAAGATTCCACATCCACGCTAACGCTTCTCGAAATTTGACACTACTTTTTAACATACTGCACACATCTATAAATTGCTCTATTCAAATGCACACATTAAATTCGTACGTGGTATAGTGTATCCACTTATTACATTTGTTTACGCAAGCAGAAGAAAGAAATTAAATTTTGCAGCGCAGTAATCGTCTCAAATGAGATCGGAGGAGGTGTATGTGTGTGTGTGTGTGTGTGTGTGTGTGTGTGTGTGTGTGTAATGATGTTGCACAGGGTTACTATGACAACCGTCAGATGACAATGCAGTGTGCCTATCATGCAAGAAGGATGTATTATAGGTTTTACATGTTGGTTAGTTTTTAACATATAAAAAGCGCATCTAAAGAGTTGATTCTATATAGATCTCATTTGTGATATGTTCCGGTGTTATGTCGTGGAAGGTCGCTATGAGCTGTTGACGAAAATTTCTGTTTTGTTACGTGTCATATTTCCACTCAATACGCAGATCAAAGTTGTGAAATTGCCCGCATCTCGTGATCGTGCGGTAGCGTTCTCGCTTCCCGCTCCCGGGTTCGATTCCCGGCGGGGTCAGGGATTTTCTCTGCGTCGTGATGGCTGGGTGTTGTGTGTTGTCCTTAGGTTAGTTAGGTTTAAGTAGTTCTAAGTTATAGGGGACTGATGACCATAGACGCTAAGTCCCATAGTGCTCAGAGCCATTTGAAGCATCATAGTTGTGAGGTATTTAAATGGCAAGGGCGGTTCCGGACTGCAGCGCTTAGAACCGCTCGGCCACTGCGGCCGGCTATGAAAATTTACAGATTTTTTTTATAGTGTTGCTTTCAGCACTACAACGTTGTAAGTCAGCGAATTTAATTGTTGCTAGAAATCACATATTTAACAGTTAATGTCTCGCTGTTACAGGAACAAACACGACGATATATCATTAACAAAATGACAGTGTCATCTAGCAAGAGCGATGATGTACTACATTATTTTTCTACACAAAGTGAATTACGTTAACCGATGAACTCCGAAAGTTTCTCTCCGTGCGAGACGCCACCTCTTTGGCGAGAAAACCAAGAATTTTCCTCCAGGAGTTAACGATACTTTCCCGTTTATGACAGACATGGGTAACAATCGTCGAGGATCGATGTCTAGCTTCTACTACACAGCGGAATTCATGCAAATCGGGAGCGTTTGGTCATTTCAACAGTCAGAGTCCGGAAACTCTAAGGAGGTGTGTCTTTCACGGAGGAAAACCACAGGCGCTGGAAAATAAAAGGTGTAGCGGGTGCTGGGAGTCGAACAAGACAACAAAGAGGAGCGTTGCCAACAATACCTCACAGTCGATATGCGGTCCTGGCAGTGAACACACATAATGCTACTTCTCGGGGTTGTTGTTGTTGTGATCTTCAGTCCTGAGACTGGTTTGATGCAGCACTCCATGGTACTGTATCCTGTGGAAGCTTCTTCATCTCCCAATACCTACTGCAGCCTACATCCTTCTGAATCTGCTTTGTGTATTCATCTCTTGGTCTCCCTCTACGATTTTTACCCTCCACGTTGCCCTCTAATAGTAAATTGGTGATCCCTCGATGTCTCAGAACATGTCCTACCAACCGATCCCTTCTTCTAGTCAAGTTGTGCCACAAGCTCCTCTCCCCAATTCTATTCAATAGCTCCTCATTAGTTATGTGATCTACCCATCTAATCTTGAGCATTCTTCTGTAGCACCACATTTCGAAAGCTTCTATTCCCTTCTTGTCGAAACTACTTATCGTCCATGTTTCACTCCATAGATGGCTACACTCAATAAAAATGCTTTCAGAAATGACTTCTTGACACTTAAATCTATACTCGATGTTAAACAAATTTCTCTTCTTCAGAAACGCTTTCCTTGCCATATCAAGTCTGCATTTTATATCCTCCCTACTTCGACCATCATCAGTTATTTTGATCCCCAAATAGCAAAATTCCTTTACTACTTTAAGTGTCTCATTTCCTAATCTAATTCCCTCAGCATCACCCGAGTTAACTCGACAACGTTCCATTATCCTCGTTTCGCTTTTGTTGATGTTCATCTTATATCCTCCTTTCAAGACACTGTCCATTCCGTTCAACTGCTCTTCCAAGTCATTTGCCGTCGCTGACAGAATTACAATGTCATCGGCGAACCTTAAAGTTTTAATTTCTTCTCCACGGGTTTTAATACCTACTCCGAATTTTTCTTTTGTTTCCTTTACTGCTTGCTCAATATACAGATTGAATAACATCGGAGAGAGGCTACAACCCTGTCTCACTCCCTTCCCATCCACTGCTTCCCTTTCATGTCCCTCGACTCTTATAACTGCCATCTGGTTTCTGTACAAATTGTAAATAGCCTTTCGCTCCCTGTATTTTACCCCTGCCGCCTTCAGAATTTGAAAGAGGATATTCCAGTCAACATTTTCAAAAGCTTTCTCTGAGTCTACAAATGCTAGAAAAGTAGGTGAGTGGTAGTGCAGAACAATGCACTAGTACAAACGCAGCTTACGCGTGGGACGGTAATTCCTCTAGTACGGCAGCTGCTACTATCCGACCAGTAGCGCTGGATGGCATAGAATGTCGCAGGCAGACCATTACTTGCTCTCTGATGGCGGGTACAGATATAAAGGAGCTAGGAAGTCCTTGGTGCACAATATGGCGATCCTCCCTGTGATGGTCAGGCGTGGTTGACCGGAACCTAACGACGAGTATGCAGGCGGCCAAGTTCCCATAAATTCCAACATCGGGCCACTGCCATATCCGAATTCCCCACGAATCTGAATATCGTACGATTCGACCAGGCGACCAAGTGGAGGCCGACCATGAGGTCCTTTTTAAACTCTTTCACGTGATGATAACGCTGTTTTACACGATTGAGAGGCATTTCCCTGTCCTTCACCGTCACCGCTCAACATCAAGCGCTGTTCACACCCCTTATATACCGTATCAGCCATGGTAACAACACTAAACACGATCAGCTCTAATTCACTCCGATGGCCATTCTACCAGGCACACAAAATTATTCACATACCCGCCGATGACGTGTACAAGTTCCAAGTTACACTGGCATCTGAGCAACTCTTCTGGGTGCTTCACTGTTACTGAAAAATTGTTTATCGAACTGTTAACTTCATGTATGATTTTGTGAAACTTAATAATTTTTTTAAATACAATGAATCTACAGATAATTTGTAAGGTTTCACTCACCAGAGGAGATGCCATCCGACAAACGATCGTAGGTTATCGATAGCTTATGAGGAAACATTTCAAGATGTTGACGTTTTCATCCAAGCCAAGATCATTTCATGGAGCTCTTTATCTTGAGAAAAAGAGAAAATTTTGTTAAGATGGTGCGACTCATTACACGAAGGGAGCTAGTAAGTATACGAAAATAGCACTGAGGCCGATGCAAAGGAAAAACAATCATAACTTGAATCTTAACATTGTAGCCTTCTATAGGCATGCAGTGCGAGATACGTTACTATGAAAAACATATGGTATTTAAGTTTGTAGAACCACTTCTAAAACTATTCTATTACGTGAGTTAATATTGTTCGCTGTCATCTACGGCAGGGATGTCCAACCTTTTAGCTACTTGGGCCACATTTGAATAAGCCGAGTATTTTTGGGCCGCACGTAACATACTTAACTCTACAAATAACCACCGAGGAAAAAAAGGTAGAGAGACAGAAAGAGAGAGACGGGGCGGGGAGGGAGAGAGACGTAACGGGATGGTCTAATGTGCTGGGAGAAAAATGTTGTATATGGTAACTTAACATGAGCGGAATTTTATGGTTTTTTTCACTGTCCTTTTTTTCCCAACCGTGTGATAGATGGTTACTTCTTGGACCCCATTAATACTTGCTTTGCTGATCTACACCGTGAGACGTAAAACACGTCACGGAGGTATTTTAAACGCAACCTTTGTCAAAAAAAAAGAGGCAAATGATCCTCAGAAAATGATAATATGAGAATGTAGAGCTGATCATCATTTATCCAGACGTTATACGACACACTGTTCTTGTTGCGAATCCAGAACATTAAAAGTGATAACTTATCGTTATGGTTATCTTTCCCGCGACCTCACGAGTTCATTACATTCGATGTAGTGCGTTAAATAACGAAGTCAGCGAGTGAGAGGAAGCAGCTTAAGAATTATTGAATTTTTTTCTACTTGAAAGCTGTGTATTCAATTAGGAATGAAGCTATCGTTCGCAGATAATGAGCGATTCGTTAGCTGCGGTGGATCTAGTGTCCACCGTCTCGCCACCAGCGAGGTCATTAGCAAGGGCAGTAATCGGCTGTAGTCTTTACTAATGAATGACCCTACACCCGCACCCGAGCCTAAACAATGTGGCTGAGTCGTGAAACCCTCCCCTCGGTCTCCCTCACTCACAAAGAGAACTAAATACCACTGTAACGAATTTACCTTTGAAAATTTCTGTCGATGGTCGGTTAACTCATCATTAACGTGCAAGTTCTATTATAGTGAAAAATGTCTTATTTAAAGTCATCATAAGGCACTTGCTAGAGAACGTAACCGATCTCCGTTGAATTAAAGCATCTGTTCTACACAGATATAAAGAGAACATTTATCATTGTGCTTTTTTGTGTCAATGATTTTCTGTAGATACTTATCTTTTTTCCCAAGCAGTTTTAAAACTTTTTATAATTCTTAGGGTTTTCGTCTGATCTCTCGATTCGTTACGTCTGTTTATATTTTTTGATAATAATAACTCTATTGCTGTCGGTGATAAAATCATTCAGCAGTAATGCACTTTATTACATTACCTCACAAGATGTATCATAGCAATATCTTCCGTTTCTCAAATCACTGAGTCTCCTAATATATTTTCTCATATGGATTCGTTGAACTGCTAACCTAAAAATAGTAAAGAGAGAATGAGCACAGGGCGAAGAAAATAAAATTATTTATATATATGAAGATGGTATCTGGTCTTTCGGACATCTCCGAAAGAATAGATACCATCATTCTGGCATGTCCGAAATAACGGAGCTGACTGGTCTCTGTAATAAAAAAACTGAGTGAAGGGATCAACAACGAACTTCAACGGACGTCCTGTGAAGTCCGCTACGACTAAATACAACGAGCAATATCTAACGAAATGAAAGAAAAAAGATGGATAGAGCGTCTGCCATGTAAGCAAGAGATCTCGGGTTCCAGTCTCGGTGGGGGCTCACAATTTTCAACTGTCCCCGTTGACTTATATCAGCACCTGTATGCAGCTAGGGATATTCATTTCATTGTAATTTCATAAAATTATTTCAAATTGCTCTCACTGTCTAAATATGATGTGTGTATTATTTTCTGCGAGTCTCATTGTACGAGATTCTTTTACTGTGTAATAACTGCGTGAGAACTTATCATCAAGATTTACCAACATGTATTGATCTGCATTGTAGGGAAGTAGCTGAGCCGGGCCTGTGTGGCTGAGTGGTTCTAGGCGCTACAGTCAGTAACCACGCGACCGCTACGGTCGCAGGTTCGATCCTGCCTTGGGCATGAGTGTGTGTGATGTCCTTAGGTTAGTTAGGTTTAAGTAGTTCTAAGTTCTAGGGGACTGATGACCTTAGAAGTTAAGTGTCATAGCGCCGAGAGCCATTTTTTTTGAGAAACGTTCAAAAATATTTTTTATGTGTTGCTTGTTGTAAGTCACAGAGCTGTTGGAATTGTTTTTTAAGTTCGTTTCGACAGTGAAAATATAAATATTTTATTCTGAAAAGCGCAGAACACGCTAAATGCGATGCATGTGTCGGCAAAAACTAGGTAAGCATTTATCAGTTTTTTTTAATAATAAACATGTTACAGACACATTTTACAGATACACTTTCCTGTGATTAAATCATTTTTAATCCTTATTTTAATTTTATACTGCGCAAAGCAGTTTTAATTGATTAACCGTTGGAAAAATGTTCTATTGGCTACTTTCAAATCCGGCAGCACCTGTTGCAGATCTTTCTTCTTTTCAGCTAACAAGTTGCTTTTACATTGTTGTGACGGTAAAACGAAGTTCCATATTATGTCAGTGGTAATCCTTTTCTTGTAAATCTTGAAGGTGCTCCAGTCCTTAAGTTCGTTAACCGGGTGCAATTTTTTTCACTTGAACCCAACTACATTTGGAAATATTTATTGTCATTGTGCTAATAGGTGCGCCGTTTTTTTTTTTTTTTTTTTTTTTTTTTTTTTTTTTTTTTTTTTTTTTGAGAAAGAAAGGTCTTCTGGTTGGTGCATAATAACTACACATGGGTTGTAAGGCGTCGCATTCTCCTCCATACTTTACATAGGGTCCTTAGATACTTGACATTCCAACATCCTACCAGCCTCTTACTTTTTTCAATCTGGGCAAAATCTCTATAACACGCCGCAGACAATTACAATGCTTTATTGCACCTAACTCTCTTAAGCCTCACCAACGCTCATGCTATCTTTCGGGCCTTATTTACACTACTAGAAATGATCGTAGCCCTTAGCCCGCTTTTCAGGTTGTCGGCAACGGACTTCGTTTGGTTTTTCACATCAAACACTAAAAATTTGGCCTTTATCCCGTTATTAACTTCCACTCTACAATTGTTACTTGAATGCATAAAAAATCCTTAGTTATTAGTTTGCTTCAGAAATAGAGGTAGATTAAGGAGCTGATTTTCTGTTGTCATACGATGAGAAAAATTACAGAACTTCGTGCCGAGAACACAATGTGAGTAATTAAACCAAATCATTTATCGACGCCGCAGTTCTCCGAGGTCAAAATTAATGGTCTTCCTTAGTTAACTGTGCGTGACGGGGTGACATTTTAAATGACTTCAAATTCTTACCGACAAGATATTGCCTCGTAGACCGATGTTGGCATATCGGTTACTGTCTCATTTTAGTTGAGGGGCTGCTCCCAGGTTAAAAAGAAATTAAGATGAGTGTTTAGCGTCCCGCCGACTTCAAGAACATAGCAGTCGGAGCACAAGCTCCGACTGGCAATGAATGGGTTAGAAAATTGGTTGTATCCTTCTCATATCAGCTATGTCATTTTTCATCTTAAGCAGGGAAACAGCAAGAAAGCTGATGAAAAGCGCTCGGGCTTCCAGCCCGGTGACAGTACTGAACTGTAGCAAAATTTCGATGAGTGCGACATTCACGATTGTCTGGTCAGAAGAAAATGAGAACGACTATGACATGTCGTGGTAAATTAACACTGTCTCTTAGCTGGAAACACAAGAGGTTTTAATCAGTATTATACGCAGGGAAAATGCATTTCATATGCACGGAAATATAAAAACTGGATGGTCGAGTGGGAATTTTAACACTGCTCGTTGCGGATGTCAGCCTAGTGCACCAACCATTGATCTAGAATTGCCTTCAGCTATCATAACTGAGTTTATGGGTTACTCATTAAAAGCATAACTGATAAATTCGGTTATTCTGCTAGAATTCTCCTTAAATACATAATTTTATGGTTGTGTATTGTACCTACTAACTGTTGGAAAGTATTTCACATCTTATGTCATCAACAATTAAAACAGATTAGCCTAGGCTGCTAAAAGTTAAAAATTTGTTATGTTCCACAAGGTGTGCGGATTCACTGCAGGAACATTTGGAAAGTTTCTCTCGTAATTCCATTTCTTGTACTTGTTTAGATTCAGTTAATGTTACTTTCAGGTTACGTTTGTGCTAAAACATAATAAAATTATAAACATTTTTAAGTCCCATCGATTTTAGAGGGAGTCTCAGAATATGCCTTTATTTCGCACATATTAAATATCAATGCATGTTACTTTTACGTAATTACAACCTGTTAAGATAAAGAACTCTCCACTAGAAAATGTCTCAGCAATTCGTCCTCAGAGAAGACATCTGTTACTGTCACAATGTTACTGACGTGTTGAAAAACTAGGTTTTCGCCACAATCTGAACAACTTGCAAGGTTTCATTGACGTCTTATGTTAGAGCTTTAAAGCAGTTCTCCTGCATAATACTAACAAATATCCCACACATTCAATTGCTTATACAGGCAATCAGAGGGAAGTTGACATAGGTATCACCATCTAATGTAGGTGCTAAAATGTGAGCAACAACGGCAGCATGTCACGATGACATCAAAATGATTACGTTCTTGATGGGCGTACGAGATGGTTATATAAATCAAGCATATATCAGGGATGCGGGCAAGCACAAAAACAATTAATTCGCAACACGATGTGCATTTGGATCTGGTCACGAAAATGTGGGTTGATATCCACTTGTGTTTCAGAATAACATCTTCCCGCCTCTGCTTACAAAATTGGGACTCATTAAATAATGCGTCGAGGAATTCTCTATTACTTGTTAAGGTTTCAGGTGTATGAACTTAGTCCTGTCAAATCACACTTAAGTGCCAGGCAGAGGTTTCATCGAAGGACCTTCACAATAATTCTCTGTTTTCCCACTCTGGTACAGCGCGTGGGAAAAACGTGCACTTATATCTTTCATTGCGAGCTCTGATTTTCCTTATTTTATTATGATGATCGATTCTCCATATGTGAGTGGGTGTTAAAGAAATATTTTCTCATTCGGAGGAGAAAGATGGTGATTGAAACTTCGTGAGAAGATCCCGCCGCAAAGAGAAACACCTTTGTTTTAATGACGTCCACCCCAAATCCTGTATCATGTCAGTGACACTCTCTCCTGTATTTCCCAATAATAAAAAAACATACTGCCCGACTTTGAACTTTCTCGATGAACTCTGTAATCCTATCTGATAAGGATCCCACACCGCGCAGCAGTACTCCAAAAGAGGACGGGCAAGCGTAGTGTAGGCAGTCTGTTTAGTAGACCTGCTGCATCATGTAAACGTTCTGGCAATAAAACGCAGTCTTTGATTCGCCTTCCCTACAGAATTTTCTGTGTGTTTTTTCCAATTTAAGTAGTTTGTAGCTGCAATTTCTAGATTTTTAGTTGAATCTACGGCCTTTAGATTTGATTGATTTATGGTGTAACCGAAGCTTAACGGATCCTTTTGAGCACTCATGTCGGTTACCTCACACTTTCTTTACTTAGGGTCAATTGCCAATTTTCACACCATAGAGACATCTTTTCTAAATCGTTTAGCAATTTGTTTTGATCTTCTGATGACGTTACAAGACTATAAAGGAAAGCATCATCTGCCGGCCGCGGTGGTCTAGCGGTTCTAGGCGCTCAGTCCGGAACCGCGCGACTGCTACGGTCGCAGGTTCGAATCCTGCCTCGGGCATGGATGTGTGTGATGTCCTTAGGTTAGTTAGGTTTAAGTAGTTCTAAGTTCGAGGGGACTGATGACCAAAGATGTTAAGTCCCATAGTGCTCAGAGCCATTTAAACCAGCCAGCATCATCTGCAAAACATCCTAAGACGACTGCTCGGATTGTCTCCTAAATCGTTCATATAAATAAGAAACGACAGAGGGCCTATAGCACTTCCGTTTTACTCCATGTCTTTACCTCAGTTACTATGAACTGTGACCTCTCTAACAGGAAATCACGAATCCAGTCGCGAAACTCCACAAGCACGCTATTTGATTACGAGCCGCTTGTGAGATACGGCATCAGAAGCCGTCTGGAAATCTAGAAATATGGGATCAGTTTGAAATTCTTTGCCGATAGCACTCAACTCTCTGTATGAGTAAAGAGCTAGCTGTGTTTCAGAAGAACGATGTTTTCTATATCCGTGTTGACTATGTCTGAAGAGACTGCTCTCTTCGAGATAATTCACGATGTTCGAACACAATATATGTATGTTCCAAAAGCCTGCTGCGTATTGACGTAATGATATGGGCTTGTAATTTAGTGGATTACTCCTATTGCTTTTCTTGAATACTGGTGTGACCTGTGCAACATTCCTGTCTTTGGGTACGGATCTTCGGTCGAGCGAGCGGTTGTAGGTAACTGTTAATTATGGAGCTATTGCTTGGACGTACTCTGAAAGGAACCTAATTGGTATGCAGTCTTGGCCGGAATACGGGCTTTTACTGAGTGATTTAAGTTGCTTCACTATTTCGAGGATATCTACTTCTACGCTACTCATTTTGGCAACTGTTCTTAATTCGAATTCCGGAATATTTAATTCGCCTTCTTTGGTAAAAGAATATCAGAAGGCTGTATTTAGTAACTCTGTTTTAGCAGCACTGTCATCGATACTATTTCCATTTGCTATCATGCAGGGAAGGCATTCGTTGTGCTTTGTCGCTAAGATACTTTACGTATGGCCAGAATCTCTTAGGATTTTCTGCCAGTTTTCTAGACAAAGTTCCGCTGTGGAAACTATTAGAAGCATCTCGCTTTGAAGTCCGAAAATCTTGGGGGTTTGCGTTCGTTTAAATTTGGCATGCTTTTTTTCGTTTGTTTGTGCAACAGTGTTCTGTCCTGTTTTGTGTACCATGGGGGATCATTTCCGTCGTGTGTTAATTTATTTGGTATAAATCTGTTGATTGCTGTCGATACTTTTTCACTGAATTCAAGCCACATCTAGTCTATACTTACATTGTTAATTTGGAAGGAGTGGAGAGAGTTTCTCAGGAAGGCGTCAAGCGAATTTTTATCTGCTTTTTCGAATAGATATATTTTTCATTACACAACATCGCATCCATATTCTGGAGATAAACTGGTAAGAATTCCTCGAAGTTCCAAAAGATTCAAGGGACACTATGAGGTGTTTCGTAGCAGGATCCACGTTATATATGAGAAGACGAATCAACTGGCTTCAAAAGAAAGAGAATGTGAGAGAAAGAGAGAGAGAGAGATAGAAGAAGAACAAAAAGAAGAAGAAGAAAAAGAAAAGAAATTGAGTCGGAAACGAATAATAACAAATAATAGTCGAAACCAGAAGATTTAGAACTGGAACAGTCAATGGCTACTCTTCTCATAATTAAAGTCGTTTTATTTCAGTTTTCATTTTTTGCAGAGTTATTTTTTTCTGTCTATAGAGTTAAGGTACAGATAATGCGTAAGTAGCAAACTCTAAGAGGATATCACGAAGACTGTGTGTAGCATATTACTTTTTTTTATAAGAAAGACGGCAAACTTAAGTAACTAAATAAATAAATAAAAACATTGGAATCTGCCAAGCTCTGAAATAGGGCTAGCGCTGCGTGTTTTGTGCATAACGTTGCTTATGACTGTTTCCTTCACATATAAAAGAGTTTATCGGCAAAGCCATATAATAATTTTGCTTCCACAGGAACAGAACGTCTGTGATCGTTGTCTTCTGCGAACTGATTTTCGTATGCAGTGCTAGCGCCAGGCAGTAAATACCCGACGTGTGAAAGAGATTTCACGAAACAGCTGACGGTAGGATAGACCTACTTGTGTGTGTGTGTGTGTGTGTGTGTGTGTGTGTGTGGCGCCGTGTTATAGACGCATATTATCTGGCACAGTACCAAGGTAAGCACTCACCTTCTCCCGTGTACCAAACTATCGTTTGTTTTGGAGCAACCAAGTGCTCAACTGACTGAAACCAAATAAATGGTCTCTCATATTCGAAGACATTTACGGGGTAATATGTCGTGCTTACCTTGGGGCGGCGCCCAGGAATATTCTTGTAGAATGTAGCTTCGAAGAAGCTTGTGAGTGTATCTTTCAGCGTGCAGAAACACACAAGGTGCCTGCTGGTTATGATATAACTTGTCGTCGACACGATCTCCTCTTCCAGATAGAATTCATTCTGCTGGAAAAATGTTCCGAGTGCAATAAGGCAATCTCGAGTGGATCACAGGACAAACAATATAACATACACCTAACTAGGATGAGTACCATTTCACCCATGTTCCAGTCACCACAATTATTATTAGTATTATTAATAATATTAAGATATTCGTAACATGCTCCGTGCAAGTAACGGGGCTCATACGTATAATTTGTTACAAAAGTTTCCTTCTTCACTTAGGTTTCAAGGTGAAAAAACGTTTTTCTTTGTTTGTGTAGCTGTGGACGAGACCCTGAACAATAATGAAGAAGGAGATTGCCACTGGGAAAGAAGGCTAAATTTCATTCCTACGCAAGGAGTCTCTTCTGTCGTTCCAAACTGAGTAACTGTTCGGTGTTTTGCGCAACAAAATTTTTATGTTTGTCGCAAATATGACTCAGAGTATGTTTTCAGATTTGACAATAACTTCCCATCAAATTGACACCACATCTAAATTGTGTCTCGGGAAGTTAGTCTATACACCAAAAACTCGTAGAAAATTACATAAATTGGTAATTATAACTGTCATATAACCAAATCTGATAGTAGTACGTTCTTTGTTGCAGTACTGTTAGCAAAAGTAATTTTGCATGCGCCAATAACTTTTCCTTCATGTACCTGTTGTCTACTGTACTTGTAATCTTTCCGGTTTGTTGTGAAACAGAGTACACGTGTAATCAGTTTCTTCAAGAAAGGAAGGAAAACTAGTGTTCTAACATACATTCGACGTCGAAGCACAAGCTTGGGAACTGCAAGAATGTGGACGTAACCAATCCCATCCCATCCTAGTACTCACTTCAATCGATTTAGAAAAACGTCGCACAACGTAAATCAGGATTGCCAGATGGGGATTTGAACCCTCCTCCTCGGGGAGGCGAGTCCTGTATGACATCGCGCTTTGCATTTGTTTCTTTGTCTCACTTTTTCTTTTCCATGTCATTTATCCTTATATATGTCTGCTTTTTCATGATGAAAAATTTTGTTTTATTATTTAACGTTGAGCTGAATGCCCTACGTGTCGCCAGTCATCAGTGAAGCCTAAGGGATGGAAATTCTGTCTCTACATCATGTAAGCTTTGTTCCGTGTGTGATCACATTTTAATAGTTTGTGTATCATATTTCTCTGAGGCGGAAAGTGGGGAACAGCCCAGCATTTGCCTAAACGAGCGTGAGAAACGGTCAGAAAGCCAGACTTGGGCTGACTGGGGTACCATACCACGGATGTTTTATCCGCCGCGCGATTTCAATGGTTCAAATGGCTCTGAGTACTATAGAACTTAACTGCTGAGGTCATCAGTCCCCTAGAACTTAGAACTACTTAAACCTAATTAACCTAAGGACATCACACACAACCATGCCCGAGGCAGGATTCGAACCTGCGACCGTAGTAGTCGCGCGGTTCCGGACTGTAGCGCCTAGAACCGCTCGGCCACTACCGGCCGGCGCGATTTCAGTCCTGGCCTGGATCATTTTCTTGTGTCATATGTTAGAGCGCTGCGCGTATATACTATTTGAGCAGGTTCCACCAGGTATCTCTAACAGTTATGATTACTATTTTGACTGATGATGTACATACCGACTCTCTAATGTTACACAGTGTGTAACAGATATAATTTTAAAACTTTTTTACACTGACTGTCCCTTCAGACATGCATGCATGGTGAAGTATCTACATGACTGGACGTTGTATACGTGGTCTAATTATCCCAGTTCCGGCAATTCAACTAACGTTGCGAGCAATAGGGGATGTAGACAGTATGACTTCTGGAAGTTTGGTTCTGTCACGTGAGCTTGCTCGTGTATCCAAAATGGTTAAGGCGATCGTTCGTCATATATGCATAATAGGCTATATGTCCTTAATGTTAAGTAGAAACTGTAACTCGTTCAACCTGAGTATGCCTGGTTAGGTGTAAGAGAGGGCCTGAAGGCCCTAATCTTGCCAGGTAAAATAAATGCATAAATAAATAAATAAAATAAATAAATAAGTGGGAAATCCGGATCCGAGTCCGGGTCCGGTACAAATTTTCATGTACCTTATTAGATATTTTGGCAATCGGTGAATAACTTTCGTAGTAAATTTAAAAATTTTGGGATGGACTTTCAGAGAAATCTGCTAGATACCTCTCTCATATTTCTAGATTTCATGACTGTTCATTTGCTTTTTCCACTGGCTACCTGTTTTGAGTGTTACCAGCCTCTCGGGTAACGTGTGTCATTGTATTGTGTAGCTTGTTCTGTTTATTAATGCCTTTTAGGGATCAACGATACAACCAGCTTCTGTAGATTTAAATGATTAATAAATAATGATATGCGGCCGCACTCCTTACTCTTTTTACCAAACCAGCTTATTTGGAAATTCAGTCCGACAACGGATAACAAAGAGATAAAGCAATAAAGGGAAAATAGGAAGATGTTGGTTTATGTCTCACTATTTGCACTTTGAGTCAGACATTCCTCTGCTGTGATGAAAAGTCGTACAGCATTAATTTCCGTCAGTTATTTCAATGTAAACACAAGCAGATCAACTGCAATCAGCCTAGTAGCTAGGTACCTCTTTGCTAATAGTTATATATAACTACCTGAGTACCTAGTGTTCCTCGGGTATGTATTTATTCCAATCTTCTATTAGTCCATCTTCCCCTTACCACTCTCTGTGGGGCCACGCGGAGTAGCTGCGTGGTCTTGGGCGCCTTGCCACGGTTCGCGCGACTCCCTCCATCGGAGGTTCGAGTCCTCCCTCTGGCATGTGTGTGTGTGTGTGTGTGTGTGTGTGTGTGTGTGTGTGTGTGTGTGTGTGTTTGGGTGTGTGTGTGTGTTGTCCTTAGCGTAAGTTAGACCAAGTTAGATTAAGTAGTGTGTAAGCCTAGGGGCCGATGACCTCAGCAGTTTGGTTCCATAGGAACTTACCACAGATTTCCATTTTCCCCTCTCTCCATCCATCTCCACCACCCACTTTCTCTGTCCATCTCCCCTACCCCACTCTCAGTCCATCTCCTCCCTCTCAGTCCATCTTCTCCTGCCCCTCTCTCTATTCATCTCTTCCCTCTCTTTCTGTGAATCTGCTCCCCTCCCCTCTCTCCACCTGATTCTTCCCCCTCTGCCCAACATCTAAACACCCCTGTATTTCCATCTCATCCTCACCCACTCTTTGTCAGCCTCCCCTTTCCCCTCTCTCTGTCCATCTTCTCCCCCCTGTCCCTTTTTATCTCCTCCTTCCTGTGTCCATCTTCCCCTCTCCCTTCTCTCTGTCCATCTCCTCCTCCCCCTGTTCATCTCCTCCTTCCTGTGTCAATCTCCCTCTTCCCCTCTCTCTATCCATCTCCTCCTCCTCCTCCCCCTCCCCCTGTTCATCTCCTCCATCCTGTGTCAATCTCCCTCTTCCCCTCTCTCTATCCATCTGTTCATCTGCTCCATCCTGTGTCCATCTCCCTCTCTCCCCTCTCTCTGTCCATCTCCTCCTCCCCTTCTCCCTGTTCATCTCCTCCTTCCTGTGTCCATCTTCCCTCTTCCTATCCATCTCTTCCCCTTTCCTTTCCCTGTTCATTTCCTCCTCTCCCTACATCTGTTCATTTTCTCCTATGGTGTCTCTCTGCCTATCTCCCTGTCTCTGTCCACCTCCTCTCCCACATTAACGCATTAGCGTTTCGCTTCCATATAATAATTAGAGTCCACACCGGATCTCTGTAAACAGCGGCACGTTAATATTGGAGCACTACGTTTTATTTGTGAAAATACAAGTTCAGAAATACAGAATTACGATTTTAAACAGTAGAACTGTAGTCAACAAAATGCACTTCTTTTGCATTTTGGAACTCCAAAGGAAAGCACACTTTGGCACAAGGACCTTGTGCCATCTACGAAGGCATGTTTGAAAGAATTTCTCTACGAAAAATTTTCGGCAGTGCTAAGTCATTGTCGAGTACAGTGCTAAAAGTTCTTAGACCATTAACACGTCATTTCTGGTAAAGTGACGTGTTAATGGCCAAAGAACTTTCCACACTGTACTCGATAATGCCATGAAAACCGAAATCTAGGTATTATAGAAGAAAAATACAACACTATAAGCCAAATGGCGGTTTATTCTTTTAAAAAAAAAAAGAGAAGAAATCTCTATCGTTTCACACCTGGATCAAGTCTAGGGATAAGCCACAGTGTACTGGGAACACAATTGAAAACGAGTTTTGTTGAAAAGTAACGTTTGGAACGTTTTCTGTTTTAACCCTTCAAGTGATTTCCTTATGTGAAAGTACTACACCTTTCACAGAGCGAATCAGAGTCTCATTTCTGATCATTGTGCGAAAGATCACTTTCATCTGCTGTTTATTGAACAGTTGACACAAATTTTGAAGACTCTAGCTGATACACACAGGAAACTCAGGGTACTGAAACATCTCCATCTCTCTCTCTCTCTCTTTCTCTCTCTTACTATCATTTCCTTACTTTACTTTTCTTTTTAATCTCAGAGCCGATCACGTAATTGTTTTTGAAAATATTTATGCATTTCGTGAGAGGAATTTCCGTTGTTGCCGACCAGGGTGGCCGAGCGGTTCTAGGCGCTGCAGTCTGGAGCCGCGCGACCGCTACGGTCGCAGGTTCGCATCCTGCCTCGGACATGGATGTGTGCGATGTCCTTAGGTTAGTTAAGTTTAAGTAGTTCTAACTTCTAGGGGACTTATGACCTCAGACGTTAAGTCCCATAGTGCTCAGAGCCATTTGAACCATTATCCGTTGTTCTTAAAAAATTGCTTTTAGACTGGCCAGTTCATCCTGGAAGGCTATCGTTTTCTGCAATAGTACAAGACCTGTATATCAGTGTTCTGAAGACGCCCTTGATTTTTAGGGGTGGTCTTCCTGTAAACTGAATGTGGTCGGGTTTCTTCCTTCCTTTTCTTGCAGTAAAATGTCCAAAATTTCGAAACTGTGCTGTGCACAATTAATGGTATCTCTGTATTACTGTAAGTCATATTTTAACACTACAAATAATTTCTCCGTTGTGTCGCAGTTTTCACAAACAGTAGAGCCGCTACGTCTAAGGAACCCTGCATTACTAGACACAGTCAAGTGTGATACCAGACTTTGCACGATCTATGCTCAGTATACTTATAACCGTGAGAAATTTGAAAGCTGTGTGCGTTCTAATTTAGTAGTAAAGGCACAAAATGCGATCCCAGTATAATCTTCCACGAGTAGGTGTGTCACTCCCCCCCCCCCCCCCGCCCCCTCTCTCTGACGAAAACACGACGGTGCTGCTACCCTGGTCGGATCTTCAATTCTTTTTGGTGGATGATAGCTGACTCTCTCCGTCCGCTCATAAACAAGATTCGTCAGGTACAAAGGCTGTCGTAAGCTGTCGACACATTTCCCCTGCGATTGCCGATTACGTCACTTTCTCAATGAATGTGCAGATTCGCACCACACATCCCAGGGGGTTGTCGTTCTCGCTGTGTAAACAAACGCGTCTGTCCTTCTAAATGCGAACTGTGGAAATAGCTTGTCACGTGGTAAGTAGAATTACGTTGCACATGGAAGACTTTAATATGTCGCTGCAACGTAGATGATAGTTCAATAGTTTTACTAGTGGTGCAGGTCGAGCGCCTCTACAGTACATACAAAGACTGTTAGTTCAATTTATTAAAACATTTTAATACATAATACTTAGCTTGGGTGAAATCCGTGTCCACGTGTTTGGCAATATATTTTTAGTACTATAGCCGAACGCAATGATAACTCTTTATTACTTTAAATAGTACTGAATAACAGTGACATTTCACATTCGTTTAACTATAAACTTTGGTCCACATTTCTGACTAACGATACTAGCTCGCTGCCGGATCTGAACTACGATGATGCTGCTATCAGACTCGGCTATCAAACAGTAGGGAGAGTGGCGCAGTGCTGTGACGTAAGCAGGCTTCCAGTAGAGGCAGCTTACCGAACTCTTCGAGGACGCGTATTCCTCGACGTCTCTCATTCGTGATTGCGTCTGGCAGCGACCGTCCTTCGCTAGTGGTTCCGTCCTGAGGTACCAACGTTACTGTGGGTTCTCACTCTTTGGACGAAACCACAGAATTAGTGCTCATTGTACCTCTCATTGGAAAGTTGCAATGGAAAGCAGCTTCCTATGAACGTCGTTCCGTTTATTGACGATAAAAAACTGAGAGAAAAACTGCAAGGTTGGTGGAAAAGAAGACGGAAAATGTTTCCAGAATTTTAGACTTGACGTTTCTAGCATTTGTAGACTTAGAGAAAGCTTTTCACAATGTTGACTGGAATACTCTCTTTCAAATTCTAAAGGTGGCAGGGGTAAAATACAGGGAGCGAAAGGCTATTTACAATTTGTACAGAAACCAGATGGCAGTCATAAGAGTCGAGGGGCATGAAAGGGAAGCAGTGGTTGGGAAAGGAGTGAGACAGGGTTATCAATCTGTATATTGAGCAAGCAGTAAAGGAAACAAAAGAAAAATTTGGAGTAGGTATTAAAATTCTTGGAGAAGAAGTAAAAACTTTGAGGTTCGCCGATTGCATTGTAATTCTGTCAGAGACGGCAAAGGACTTGGAAGAGCAGTTGAACGGAAGGGACAGTGTCTTGAAAGGAGGATATAAGATGAACATCAACAAAAACAAAACGAGGATAATGGAATGTAGTCAAATTAAATCGGGTGATGCTGCGGGAATTAGATTAGGAAATGAGACACTTAAAGTAGTAAATGAGTTTTGCTATTTGGGGAGCAAAATAACTGATGATGGTCGAAGTAGAGAGGATATAAAATGTAGACTGGCAATGGCAAAGAAAGCGTTTCTGAAGAAGAGAAATTTGTTAACATCGAGTATAGATTTATGTATCAGGAAGTCGTCTCTGAAAGTATTTGTTTGGAGTGTAGCCATGTGTGGAAGTGAAACGTGGACGATAACTAGTTTGGACAAGAAGAGAATAGAAGCTTTCGAAATGTAGTGCTACAGAAGAATACTGAAGATAAGGTGGTTAGATCACGTAACTAATGAGGAGGTATTGAATAGGATTGGGGAGAAGAGAAGTTTGTGGCACAACTTGACTAGAAGAAGGGATCGGTTGGTAGGACATGTTTTGAGGCATCAAGGGATCACAAATTTAGCATTGGAGGGCAGCGTGGAGGGTAAAAATCGTAGAGGGAGACCGAGAGATGGGTACACTAAGCAGATTCAGAAGGATGTAGGTTGCAGTAGGTACAGGGAGATGAAGAAGCTTGCACAGGATAGAGTAGCATGGAGAGCTGCATCAAACCAGTCTCAGGACTGAAGACAACAACAACAATGTCGATGGTGAGCTAATTGCACCTAGTGCGACCGGTTCTGGAGTACTGCTCCAGGGTCTGAAGTATTTACCAAGAATACACGATAGCAGATATTAAACGAATCAAGGAACACGTTGATTGGCTCGTGAAAGGTCAGTACAGCCCATACTAAAGAGTAACAGACATATTATGCACACGTAACTACGAATCTTTGGTAGCAAATGCGACGCTATACTCGCGAAACGCTGGTGGGTAAATTCTGGAGAGCGGTATTCTCTGACATGTATGAGAAAATACTGCAGCTTTTATCACGTATGATGCACAAGAATGTTCATAATAAGATAAGGGATTAGGATGCGTACTGAGACATAAAGGTAGCCACTCTTCCCTAACTGTTTAAATAAATGGAATAGAACAGAAAACAGCTAATTTTTGTACGCAGAACCCTCCACTGTGCAGTGACTTGCAGAGTATACAAGGAGAAGTACACTCCTGGAAATGGAAAAAAGAACACATTGACACCGGTGTGTCAGACCCACCATACTTGCTCCGGACACTGCGAGAGGGCTGTACAAGCAATGATCACACGCACGGCACAGCGGACACACCAGGAACCGCGGTGGTGGCCGTCGAATGGCGCTAGCTGCGCAGCATTTGTGCACCGCCGCCGTCAGTGTCAGCCAGTTTGCCGTGGCATACGGAGCTCCATCGCAGTCTTTAACACTGGTAGAATGCCGCAACAGCGTGGACGTGAACCGTATGTGCAGTTGACAGACTTTGAGCGAGGGCGTATAGTGGGCATGCGGGAGGCCGGGTGGACGTACCGCCGAATTGCTCAACACGTGGGGCGTGAGGTCTCCACAGTACATCGATGTTGTCGTCAGTGGTCGGCGGAAGGTGCACGTGCCCGTCGACCTGGGACCGGACCGCAGCGACGCACGGATGCACGCCAAGACCGTAGGATCCTACGCAGTGCCGTAGGGGACCACACCGCCACTTCCCAGCAAATTAGGGACACTGTTGCTCCTGGGGTATCGGCGAGGACCATTCGCAACCGTCTCCATGAAGCTGGGCTACGGTCCCGCACACCGTTAGGCCGTCTTCTGCTCACGCCCCAACATCGTGCAGCCCGCCTCCAGTGGTGTCGCGACAGGCGTGAATGGAGGGACGAATGGAGACGTGTCGTCTTCAGCGATGAGAGTCGCTTCTGCCTTGGTGCCAATGATGATCGTATGCGTGTTTGGCGCCGTGCAGGTGAGCGCCACAATCATGACTGCATACGACCGAGGCACACAGGGCCAACACCTGGCATCATGGTGTGGGGAGCGATCTCCTACACTGGCCGTACACCTCTGGTGATCGTCGAGGGAACACTCAATAGTGCACGGTCCATCCAAACCGTCATCGAACCCATCGTTCTACCATTCCTAGACCGGCAAGGGAACTTGCTGTTCCAACAGGACAATGCACGTCCGCATGTATCCCATGCCACCCAACGTGCTCTAGAAGGTGTAAGTCAACTACCCTGGCCAGCAAGATCTCCGGATCTGTCCCCCATTGAGCATGTTTGTGACTGGATGAAGCGTTGTCCTACGCGGTCTGCACGTCCAGCACGAACGCTGGTCCAACTGAGGCGCCAGGTGGAAATGGCATGGCAAGCCGTTCCACAGGACTACATCCAGCATCTCTACGATCGTGTCCATGGGAGAATAGCAGCCTGCATTGCTGCGAAAGGTGGATATACACTGTACTAGTGCCGGCATTGTGCATGCTCTGTTGCCTGTGTCTATGTTCCTGTGGTTCTGTCAGTGTGATCATGTGAAGTATCTGACCCCAGGAATGTGTCAATAAAGTTTCCCCTTCCTGGGACAATGAATTCACGGTGTTCTTATTTCAATTTCCAGGAGTGTAAATCGAGGCACGATGCCAAGGGGCGTGTGATTCGCGGGTCTACTGCAAGGAAGGAAAAACGAAATCTTTACAGTGAAGGCTCCATAGATCATGTAAATAATTGAGTGCAGCGATACTGGCTATTAAAATTACAAAATTTCAAGGATAGGAATTAAATGAATTTATTTATCGTGCATACACACTAGAATAGGAGGAATACATGATTAAATTTAGTAGTTGATGTGGAGGTATGCACGCGGTCCAGTCAGGTTAATGTGACCACCTCTCAAAAGCTTGAATAACCACATTTTGAAGCACTGAACGCTACGAGTCGTGCAAGAAGGAAGTTACTGAAGGTCTGGAAGGCACCGATAGCAATGTGAACTTCTCTCAAAAGCTTGAATAACCACATTTTGAAGCACTGAACGCTACGAGTCGTGCAAGAAGGAAGTTACTGAAGGTCTGGAAGGCACCGATAGCAATGTGAACTTACGGAAATTGATATGAGCGTTTGGCGTCATTGGCCGGGAGGCCACTTACGGGGCAGTCCGGCCGCCTTGGTGCAGATCTTATTACATTCGACGTCATTTTGGCGACCTTCGCGTCGGATGGGGATGAAATGATGATGAGGACAGCACAACACCCAGTCTCCGAGCGGAGAAAATCCCCGACCCAGCCGTGAATGGAACCCGGGCCTGTAGGACGGGAATTCGTCACGCTGACCACTCTGCTATCGGTGCGGACAGCGAAGTGAATCCATGCGAGCTCCAGTGCTATGGACAGCTGCTCAAGGTTTCTCGGTTGAGGATCCATGGCGTGAACAGCCAATCGAGATACTACCGCAGTTTGGGTGTTAATCTGGGGAGCTGGGAGGCCAGAGTAGTGCGGTAAACTCATCCTGGTGTTCTTCGAGCCATCCACGTACTCTGCGTGCTGCTGCTACGTGCCATCGTGCCGATGAGAAACAAACTGCATGTAAGGATGGACATGACTGCCAAGGATGGAAGCATACTTGTGTTTATCCATTGTACCTTCCAGAATCACGAAGTCATCTGGGGATGCGACAGAAACATTCCCCATAATGCTTCCTCCTCCGGCCTGGACCCTTCCGACGTCTGTTGCAGGGTATTTGCTTTCACGCCGTAAACGCCAACGGCCATCTGTCTGATGGAGCATAAAACGTGACTTATCTGGAAAGGCCACCTGTCGACGATCATTGGACATCCAGTTGCACTACTGACGTCGAAATTCCAGCCTTCGTCGCCGATGAACATCATTCAGCATTGGTGCACGAACCAGGAGCCTGCTCCGGAGGCCCATGCGCAGCAACGTTAGATTTAACGGTGTTGAGGAGACGCTGTTGGTAGACCATAAGTTCATCCTGGCAGTCAGTTGCTCAATAATTGCTCATCTATTCGCCCGTAAATCTCCGCACCCATCGTTCAACCGTATTATTTGTGGCTCATTGTGCAACACAGGTGCCTCGGTGCCGTTTTTGAACAGCGCCATTTTGCCATACACGGTATACGAGGGTACTCCCAAAAGTAAGGTCTCCTATTTTTTTTATAAGTACAGAACTCTGTCTGTGTGGCAGTTGGTCACACTGTTATGAAGAGTGCTTCACGTGCTGTGTGTAAACATGCGCACGTTGCGCTGAGGCGCTCATTCTTGGCTTGGCAGCCGTTGAGCAAGGATGCAACCGCCAAGTGCGAATTGCTCGCAGTTATTCGGTTTTTGAACGAAAAGTCCGCCCCCGGTAGCTGAGTGGTCAGCACGACAGAATGTCAATCCAAAGGGCCCGGATTAGATTCCCGGCTGGGTCGGAGATTTTCTCCGCTTAGGGACTGGGTGTTGTGTTGTCCTAATCATCATCATTTCATCCACATCGACGCGCAAGTCGCCGAAGTGGCGTCGACTTGAAAGAATGCACCAGGCGAACGGTCTACACGACGGGAGGCCCTCGTCACACGGCATTAGTATTTGAACGCAAAGGGCACTGCGCCGATTGAAATCCATCGCCAATTGACGGAAGTGTATGGTGAGTCGTGCATGGATGTCAAAAATGTACATAAGTGGTGTAGAGAGTTTGCAGCTGGTCGGACCGAAATTCACGATGAACAAAGGAGCGGGAGACCGTCAATTTCTGAGGAGACAGTGTTGAAGGTTGAGCAAAGCATGCATGAAGATCGCCGGATCACCCTGGATGATCTCTGCACGTTGGTTCCTGAAGTTTCCCGAAGCATCGCTCAAGGAATTTTAACGGAAACATTGAACTACCGGAAAATGTGCGCAAGATGGGTGCACGCATGCTGACTGAAGACCACATGGGGCAACGAGTTGATGCTTCCCCCGCATTTCTTCACCGCCTTGAAGCCTAACAGGACAACTTTCTGGACCCAATTGTCACGGGTGACGAAACCTAGGCATACCACTTTACACCCGAGACCAAACAACAAACACGCCAGTTCATAACTTTCTGAACAGTATGGCGGCGAGCTGGTATGACATGGGCATACAAAAACTGCCACAGCGTCTACAAAAATGCATCGACAGAAATGGTGATTATGTCGAAAAATAGCTAAATGTTCAAGCTGTAAACTGATGTAAACCATTGTAGAAATAAACAGGTCTATGTACTTATAAAAAAAATAGGAAACCTTACTTTTGGGATTACCCTCGTACTTTAACCACGGCGACACGCGAACAGTTTACAAACTTAGCCTATAGAAAATGCTTCCATCCTTGGCCAGTAAGCCAATGATGTTGCCCTTTTGACGTCACATAAATCGCCCCGTTTCCACTTCACGGCAACGATTACACTCCCGTCTGTGAGCGGTTATTGCACGTTGACTGGAGCCTATGTGGTAGTCGTATTAATGTGAATAGAGCGGGTAGGTTCCGAAGTTTAGAACACTGTGTAGACAATTATGGCATCAACTGGGTGGACATCTAGTCGACCTGAGCTTGGATCGTAGATATATGTACTTATTACATGCTGTTTCCACTCTACGCCAGAGAGTGGTGGAATGCCACTCCACATCGTACTGATCATGCTGATCAGGGAAACAGTTAAACACCGTCTGTATCGAGGTAGGTCAGAACAGCGCATGTTGCATGCAGTCTTGCGTTATCTCGTTGAAAGACGTCGCGGAGAACTCGAAGACAGTTCACGACCACTAGTCTCACCACGTGATAAATGTAACACCTTTCATTACCAGCTGTGTGAACCAGAGGTGATCGTGTTGTGTACCCAATGGCATCCCATACTGTCAAGTCAGGTGCTGGACCTATATGACGATAACGAGTACTATCTGGCAATATTCATTCTCATCACAGACTCTACACATACTGATACCTCAGGCATGATGTTGAATTCAGAACCGAGACTCGTCTGAATAGGCGACGTGATACCTTTCCTGTATCCGGTGTTTTTGGGCGCGTCACTGTCAGCGACCCTTTCTGTGCTGCCACGTCCAGGGAAGCTGCAACAGTGGTCACCATACTGATGGTCCGTGGTGCCCAGACGTCGCCACACTGTCCGTGGGGTTAGTTGACTTCCTGCAAACAGGCTCGATTCCTGATTGAAGGTACAGACGTGGCTGTATGGTCCTGCATGATAGAAAGAATAAATATGTATGTCCACTCAGGCACTTGTTGTTTGGGGCCGTTAAAATCCTGCAAAGCGTTGACTATGGCCCACCAATCATTTCCATATTCGAATGACAGTTGTGGGATCCCGACGTACACGAGCAGCATTATCGCGATATGCCACGATCCGACATGTGTTCGTAGCCTCTTCTCTTCCTTACATGAGGCGTAATACAACCAACATTCAGATGCGAATTCTAAATGAGAAAACCGCTGCGTATTATTTCCCTAAACACAGTATGTAGATAACGTTACTCTTAACTACTTTACTCGGATGTGCTCGAAGGCTAACCATGCGCATATCGAAGCACGTAATACCATTCTTGCCATTTTGACGTGCCAGCTTCATGGGTGTTTCAATTTTAGTGGCCAGCAGTGTGTGTTGTACCGGGCGAAACAACACACCTCGGTACAGTGGTAGGTTCTTAGCTTTACTCCTGGAGAGGGCCGAGATGATACTATAACATATAAAATGTTAGATCACTTTATTGCAACTTGAACCAGATGGAATACTTTGTAATCCATTTCCACAGGACTGTTATGAGTATTTGTTACTGTCACTGCACATTAACACATATCGAACAAGATACTAGTCTCTTCTTACTCACGACAGTTGACTACGAACTATTATGCACAATTCTGTCTAACATAATTCACGCTCGCTGGCTCGTTGGGGAGACTATGCAATCGTTTCGGCGATGATTGCGGACTGGTCTGAGAGACACTGTGCTCAGACATATGTGAGCGAGCTAATGCGGTGGCGTATGGGAACTCTTCTGGGCGTGTCTACGACAGAGTCCCTCATCCGTCACTGCTTCTGGGAGCCACTGTGTTTACTTCTCGTTCCGTCGCGAGGTACCAACCTTTTCTTGGCACCTCTCTTTACGGACGACACTACAGTGTAGATAGAGAGACAATGCCAAGGGTCGGGCGATTCGCCTATATATCGCAAAGAAGGAAAGGCGAAGAGTTCACGACAAAGGTTCGATTGATCATGTCGTAGATATGCAATTAGCCAGCAATTTCAGCTACACTATAATTAATGTGAGGAATACGTGAACTGAAAAGACTTTGAAGTTTTTACTGCACAACACTAATAAGATTAGCACAGAAATTATAAGAAACGTTATTCCACCTAGGCGGTACAGTAGGTGCCACTTTGGACGAGTAGTTAAATATGAAACATAGATGCGAAGAAAACAAACAACATTACCGTTTTTACAATTGTGAGAATATGTTTCTAAAGTTACTCTCTTCTAGAATTTTGGAAAATGTTTTATGATCGCGTTTGATTACAGTTGCAAGTCCCCTGAGTAGCAATCAACATGAATTCCGTAAACTGCGTTCGTGTGAAACGCAGCTCGTTCTGTTCGTCCACTAGACCCTGAAGGCATTAGAGACCGAAGTTATCGTTGATGTCGTTTTATTGCCTCCCAGAAGCGGCCTGATACCGTTCCCCACTGACGAGTAGTGAACAACTTAACAGTGTATAAAGTATCTGCCCAGTTTTGTTTGGTTCAAATGGCTCTGAGCACTATGGGACTTAACATCTGAGGTCATCAGTCCCCTGAAACTTAGAACTACTTAAACGTAACTAACCTAAGGACATCACACACACTCATGCCCGAGGCAGGATTCGAACCTGGGACTGTAGCAGTCGCGCGGTTCCGGACTGAGCGCCTAGAACCGCTAGACCACCGCGGCCAGCTGTCCAGTTTTGTTATTGAATGGAAGATCAGATAGAACAAAGCATGTCATTCTTGTCGGGGAAAATTTTTCAGGCTTAAATGTAACTTCGAATGTATCCCAAGGAAGTGTTATGGAGACATTACGTTTCAGAATATACAGAGTGCTTCACAATTCCTATTACTGATTTACAGGGGCTGTAGAGAGGATTTAGTTGATACATTTTTAACAAGGAACCCATGTACCGTTTGGATCTAAAATAAGTTTGCAGATCGGATCACTCCAATATCTCGCATCACGGCACGCACACATCGCACATCGGAGACATTGAGCTCTAACTTGCGTGATCTACAGCAACTGCCTCACATGGCGACCCTGCTGTTTGTTGCACATCGAAAATTTGCGCAGGATGCTTGCATACACACGAGCCACTAACCCTGTTGTGCGTCCGTGGAGCATTACTTCAACACTGCTAGTTACAAATGCAGTTTCTCGCAGCCCTTACACCCTGTGTATTAGTGATGCACTGGGTATCGTCGTAATCTCCATGAGGCTGTTCGTAGATTGTATTGTATTGTATGTTAACCGGGGACCTAGAAACGACGGAGAGGCTCCGTCCCCGCCACAGCCGCAGTGGTCCGCAACCCCACGACGACTACCGCAGTCCACTTCACCCCTCCGCCGCACCACGCCGAACCCAGGGTTACTGTGCGGTTCAGCTCCCAGTGGATCCCCCAGGGAACGTCTCACACCAGACGAGTGTAACCCCTATGTTTGCGTGGTAGAGTTATGGTGGTGTACGCGTACGTGGAGAACTTGTTTGCGCAGCAATCGCCGACATAGTGTAACTGAGGCGGAAAAAGGAGAACCAGCCCGCATTCGCCGAGGCAGATGGAAAACCGCCTAAAAACCATCCACAGACTGGCCGGTTCACCGGCCTGGCGGATTCGTGCTGGGGACCAGGCGCTCCTTCCCGCCCAGAAAGTCGTGCGTTAGACCGCACGACCAACCGGCCGGGCTTCGTAGATGGTACTATAGAGTACAGAGAAGTCGCAACGCTAGCAGATTACAGCCAAATGCAGGACCACCTGCAGAAAATCGAGGCTTGGTGCAGGGACTGGAAGTTGACTCCAAATACAAACAAATTTATTGTATTAAGCGTAAATCAGTGGAAAGTCCAGTTATTATATGTTTTTGCGGTTGCAGGAGAATCACAGCGAGCAGTCACATAAAATAAAGCAAATCGCATGAACGGTAGGTTACAGACTGAGATTCATTAAAAGAATCATCATGAAGTGTACTCCACTTAACAAGGAGATATCTTACGAAACCTCCGTTGGAACGATACTTGAATATCACTTTTCAGTGTGGGATCGCTTACGGGATAGGATTGATAGATAAAGCAGAGAAGGTCCAAAGAACACAAGTTCGCTTCATCACAGGTTTCTTCAGAAAGCTTGGAAGAGTCACGGAAATTCTCATTTAAGTATACTGGCGGACGTCCCAAGAGAGATATCGGGCACCACGGAGTGGTTTATAGTTAAAATTCCGGAAGTGTACGTTCCTAGATGATGATGATGATATTTGGTTTGTGGGGCGCTCAAGTGCACGGTTATCAGCGCCATACAAATTCTCAATATTTTCACAGTCCAGTCACGCCACTTTTGCCGAATGATGATGAAATGATGAGGATAACACAAACACTCAGTCCAGGGGCGGAGAAAATCCTCAACCCGGCCGACCGTCGAACCCGGGACCTTATGATCTAGAGACAGCAACATACGTTCCTTGAAAAGAATCAACCGATATACTGCTACCTCCTAAGCTCACTATCTGATCAAAAATAACCGGAAACCGATTAGTGGACATTAACACAGTATGAGTCCACCTTTCGCCTTCATGACAGCTTGAATTCTACTGTAGACTTTTTCAATGAGGTGTCTGAATATCTGTGTAGGAACGGCAGCCCATTCTTCCTGAAGAGCCGAAACCAAAGAAGGTAGTGATTTGGGACGTTGGTGACTGGAACCATATTGGCTTTCTAACTCACTCCAAAGATATTTCATAACCTTCAGGTCAGCAATCTGGAAAGGCCAGTTCATTTCAGTAATGTTACTGTCCACAATCCCTTACCTCACAGACGCAAATTTGTGACAGAATGCACTGTCATGCTGATACAATACTCGTCTCCGAACTCTACATCTACTGTACAAAATACACACCACACTGTAAAATTCGTTTTCTTAAGCGCAATGAGGGTATCACATCCTAACCAGGAAGACTCCTCTATCTCCCCCTCCATGCTCCAGACAGTGTTTTCCAGGCATTAGCCGAAATCAAACCCTTTCATCGGGTTGCTTCAGGGTTTACCAAGATTCATTGCTTCGAATCAATCTTTTTGAGTTATCCACTGTCCGGTGACGTCGGTCTTACACAACTCCAAGCGTTGCTTGACATTGATTACAGAAATGTATGACTTATAAGAAGCTGCTAGACCACTGTACCCCATTCCTCCTATCTCCACCCAACCACTTATTGTGTTAGCTGTACTGCTGGTGGCATTTTAGAACTCACAAGCGATTCCTTCCGCTAATTTAATGTGTTTTTTTCCAAGCAACCACTGCAATACTCGATGCTCACAGTTCATCGGTACCTGTGGTCCTCCGGTGTTGTTTTAACTGTGGTCGTTCCTTGGCGTTTCCGCCTCTCGATCATATCACCAACAGTCGACTTCGGTAGCTTTAGAGGGACTGAAATGTCCCTGATGGATTAATGACTAATCGAAGTTAGAAGTAACTGACTATCATGACTGACCCATTCTGGTATTACTACACTACTGGCCATTAAAATTGCTACACCAAGAAGAAATGCAGATGATAAACGGGTAATCATTGGACAAATATATTGTACTAGAACTGGTATGTGATTACATTTTCACGCAATTTGGGTGCATAGATCCTGAGAAATCAGTACCCGGAACAACGACCTCTGGCCGTAATAACGGCCTTGATACGCCTGGGCATTGAGTCAAACAGGGCTTGGATGGTGTGTACAGCTACAGCTGACCATGCAGCTTCAACACGATACCACAGTTCATCAAGAGTAGTGACTGGCGTATTGTGACGAGCCAGTTGCTCGTCCACCATTGACCAGACGTTTTCAATTGGTGAGAGATCTGGAGAATGTGCTGGCCAGGGCAGCTGTCGAACATTTTCTGTATCCAGAAAGGACCGTACAGGACCTGCAGCATGCGGTAGTGGATTATCTTGCTGAAATGTAGGGTTTCGCAGGGCCCGAATGAAGGGTAGAGCCACGGGTCGTAACACATCTGAAATGTAACGTCTACTGTTCAAAGTGCCGTCAATGCGAAAAAGAGGTGACCGAGACGTGTAACCAATGCCACCCCATACCATCACGCCGGATGTTACGCCAGTATGGCGATGACGAGTACACGCTTCCAATATGCGTTCACCGCGATGTCACCAAACACGGAAGTGACCATCATGATGCTGTAAACAGAACCTGGTTTCATCCGCAAAAATGACGTTTTGCCATTCGTGCTCCCAGGTTCGTAGTTGAGTACACCATCGCAGCACTCCTGTCTGTGACGCAACATCAAGGGTAACCGCAGACATGGTCTCCGAGCTGATAGTCCATGCTGCTGCAAACGTCGTCGAACTGTTCGTGCAGACGGTTGTTACCTTGAAAACGTCCTCGTCTGTTGACTCAGGGATAAAGACGTGTCTGCACGATCCCTTACAGCCATGCGGATAAGATTCCTGTCATCTCGACTGCTAATAAGACGAGGCCGTTGGGTTCCAGCACGGCGTTCCATATTACCCTCCTGAACCCACCGATTCCATATTCTGCTAACAATCATCGGATCTCGACCAACGCGATCAGTAATGTCACGATACGATAAACCGCAATCGTGATAGGCTACAATCCGACCTTTATCGAAGTCGGAAACGTGATGGTACGCATTTCTCCTACGTACACGAGGCATCACAACAACGTTTCACCAAGCAACGCCGGTCAATTGCTGTTAATGTATGAGAAATCGGTTGGAAACTTTCCTCATGTCAGCACATTGTAGGTGTCGCCACCGGCGCCAACCTTGTGTGAATGCTCTGAAAAGCTAATCATTTGCATATCACGCATCTTCTTCCTGTCGGTTAAATTTCGAGTCTGTAGCACGTCATCTTCATGGTGTAGCATTTTTAATGGCCAGTAGTGTACATGTCTATTGACAAACCGAAACTCACCGCCTACTTTTATACTGGCGGTTGTGCCTCTCGTAATATCATCTACATCCACATCTGCGTCTACATACTTACTCCACAACCCATGTCACGGTGCACGGCAGAGGGTACTTTGTACCATTACTAGTCATTTCCTCTCGTGGACCACTCGAAAATAAAGCGAGGGAAAAACGTGTGTCTAAAGTCTTCCGTATGAGCCCTAATTTCTTGCTTCTTCTCTTCATGATCCTTATGAGAAATGTGCGTTGGAGGCAGTAGAATCGTTCTGCAGTCGGTCTCAGATGCCTATTGTCTAAATTTGTAATATAATGTCTTGCGAAAAGAGCATTGTCTTCTCTCCACGCATTCCCATTTGATTTCAAGAACCGTCTCTGTAATACTTGCAAGCTGATCATACCTGCCAGTAGCAAATCTAACAGAACGCCTCTAAATTGCTACTATGTCTTCTTTTAATCTGACCTGATGGGGATCCCAAAATGGGTCGCACTAGCGTTCTATACGTCGTCTCCTTCATGGATGAGCTACACTTTTCGAAAATTATCCCAGTAAAACGAAATTGAGCATTCGCCTTCCCCACTGTCAACCTGACGTGCTCATTCCATTTCATCTAGTGGTCAGTTCTGCATTACATATGTTTGTCCGGATACTTATGATCAGATAGTGTACATCACGTGAAAGCACTGTGAAGGTAACACTAGGGGGACAGGTACACAATGTAGCCTACAGCACGCACCATGCAGTGGATTGTGTAGTATCGATGGAGATGTAAATTTTCACGAATATATGAAGCATCGGAATTCAAACACTCAGTACTCTTCGATAACGATAGAAGCTGAAGTAATGAATTAAAATTTGCTCCACGGCTGGAACCTGAACCCGGGTCTTGTGCTTCCCAGTGCTGGGTTAGGTTACGTTCACATAGCCTACTCTTCGCGAACAGCTGGGCTTAACGTTACCATCCAACGGATGTATCATCATCAACAATTTAACATGTGCTCATTTCATGAAACATTGCGAAGAGATTTCGAATTTAACCCAAGACACTGGCGCAAAGTCTGGTGATCAGGGGCTTTACGCCACCACCTCCGCTCCCCTTGCTCGCCAAATACTGACAGTGACAATTTTTTCACCTCCAGGTTGAAATGGCTCTGAGCACTATGGGACGTAACATCTGAGGTCATCAGTCCCCTAGAACTTAGAACTACTTAAACCTAACTAACCTAAGGACATTACACACATACCGGCCCCAGGCAGGATTCGAACCTGCGACCGAGCGAGGT
Organism: Schistocerca gregaria; assembly: GCF_023897955.1. Taxonomy (NCBI): domain Eukaryota; kingdom Metazoa; phylum Arthropoda; class Insecta; order Orthoptera; family Acrididae; genus Schistocerca; species Schistocerca gregaria. Next base: position 177,101,213 of record NC_064931.1, on the reverse strand, counting down.
GGCGCAGTGGTTAGCACACTGGACTCGCGTTCGGGAGGACGACGGTTCAATCCCGTCTCCGGCCATCCTGATTTAGGTTTTCCGTGATTTACCTAAATCGTTTCAGGCAAATGTCGGGATGGTTCCTTTTTAAAGGGCACGGCCGATTTCCTTCCCCATCCTTCCCTAACCCGAGCTTGCGTTCCGTCTCTAATGACATCGTTGTCGACGGAACGTTAAACAACACTAACCTAACCATCGAACCTGCGACCGCAGCGGTCACGCGGTTCCAGCCTGATGCGCCTAGAACAGCTCGGCCACTCCGGCCGGCCCACCCCATGATTCGAATAGGCTGGGTAGATGTGCTGAACACAACAACAACGTAGTATTGTGGCCACCACAGCTAACAGACTATGCTAGTCGAAGGTCCTCTCTAATGCAAACTTCAGTTCACACCTTGAACCCATTTTTCCCCTTCTTAAATCGACAGTGTTGCTCAGGTTCTCCCATACTGGCATCCCACCTTTATACGTAATGGGGAAATCTTGCCTGCACCTCAGGCGTAGGTAATTTATTGATGTGATGGAATGACATTTTCCTGGAGACGTATATGTTCAAAAATGGTTCAAATGGCTCTGAGCACTGTGGGACTTAACATCTGAGGTCATCAGTCCCGTAGAACTTAGAACTACTTAAACCTAACTAACCTAAGGACATCACACACATCCATGCCCGAGGCAGGATTCGAACCAGCGATCGTAGCGGTCGCGCGGTTCCAGACTGAAGCGACTAGAACCGCTCGGCCACCGCGGCCGGCAGGCGTATAAGTCTGCACTTTATCTCTGATAAGGATAGAAGCTGAAGTAATGAATTAAAATTTGTGTCCTGGCCAGGACTTGAAGCTGGGTTTCCCACCTAGTCGGCACATGTGCTAACCATTACGGTACCATAGCATTATGGCTACGTCCGTTTCACGGAGTACCCTCCTCCAAATGCCCTCCATAATACAAATAAAAATGGGCTGAAGGAGCGAATTGAAGCTTGTGTTAGGGAGAGCAGTGGGCTAGGGTTGCTTGTGTAGGTGTGCAAACCTCAGTACTTAGGTTGTGTAGCGTTTAGCACATCTGAATAGTAAGCAGGAAACTTAACTTCAATTCCCAACACAAATTTTATGTCATTGCGTCAGCTTCTATCCGTGTCGAAGCTGCATGTGCTGGTCAAACAGTTTGCGAGTTTCCACTCATTACATTGTAAATAATTACTGCCACAAGCACTGCGACTTGGAGGAATTGTCTTGTTTAGCCCCTGGCAGCGCTCCACTTGCGATAATACCAGAGCGTACGCCGTTTCTCCGTCTCTTTATCCGCGGGGGGTAAACACGCCGACGCTGCCACGCTGGTCGGGACTTGAGTTTGCCTTGTCGGGTGATACAAACGCTGTCGACACATTTTTCCGGGCTCGCTGAATGCGTCAGTTTCTCAATGGACGTGCGGAGTCGCGGCGCGCGCCCCGCTGGCCCTGGGTAAACAAACGCGTGTAACTATTGATGCGCGCGCTAGGTACTGCTGGCTGGCGGCTGGCGGCCGGGCGACGCCGGCTCTGGCGCCGCGCTGCCGCAAGCGACGCCCCCGCTCCGCCCCCACTCCGCCCCCGCTCCGCCCCCGCTGCCGCCCCCGCCGCGGCGCGGCCTGATTTACCGACCCCACCAAAACCGAGTCGCGACGCGCTTCACACCAGCGCCCGCATCTATTATACCACAGACGGCCGCACAAAAAAAAGAAGAAATCCCTATCTAAATACAAAACCTACCTAAAATACGTACTTCCGCTTCTCTGTTTACGGACACACAATTTGTGTTACAGTTTCTTACAAGCGAAGCTGTGAAAAGCGCGCAGCAACCGAAGCGGAGAAATATAACGCCGACAACGGGAAATTTATTCATTTTGATGTACTCGTTTTCTTACTGGGGATGAAATGAGCGTGATTCTTGGAACCACTGCGTTAGAGTCAAGCTAAACATTTGCGAGAGGAAATGGTTTTTACTCGGAGTGATTCTTGGACAACAGTAAAGCTGGATGACTTTTGCTGCAATAGCGTTGTACGCTTCATGCCGCTGGTATTACTTTCTGACTGTAGATGGGGCGGTTAAGGAGATATTAAGCCAGTTTCTTTTTATTGCTAAAACATTTTTAGACATGGAGCGAATTTAGAAGTGCCAATAACAGTGACTCGTAAGTGCGTTCATTCTTTATGGTGTCACAAATAAGCTAAGTGGTTGTTTCAGTTTTGCTGAGATAAATTTCTCGACACAAGTTGTACGAGTTTCGAATGCTTTTGAAGTACATAGTTTGTGGATACATTTTTGTACGGTGGGGTATCATACGCGGGGCCTATTTTTCGTCTGAACTTTTGCTATGCCTCGTCGATGGCTTTTTCTACCGCCGTGATAAAACGTATTCAAAACATTTCCCATGTACTGTATGAGCATTCAATGAGGTACAGAGTGAAGAAATTTTCAACTGATAGAGTTTTTTTTTCAAAACGAAGCAACGTTTGGTATAAATGTCTGTGCTTTTAGTTTAGGGATTGAGGCTGATAGATACATGATAACGCAATCATCTGAAATATATGATTGTTTTTTATGTTCTTCAAACATATAAACAAGATGAAAGTTCGTTTCAGTGTTAATAACATTTGGAAGCAACCGCAATTCCGTCAACCAAATTCATAGAACCAACAAAATGAAAAAAAAAAAACAAACAGCCAACGTGCTATTGCATTTCACCATGTTATTATTTTCTATGTGTATTACCAAATTCTACACAAAATTTGTACTCTCATGTAGAGTGCATGTTTTATAGAATTTCTGCCTTTACATTTTTCCTCGTTTCAATTGATGCAAGACGTAGAGGTACCGGCGGCCTTTGCAGCATTTGGACCGCAACGTGCGGATGTAGTTATGGTTGTAGGAGGTTCTTTGATATTTTACAGCATTTTTTATACAATGACGTGGGCCCACTCATTCAGATTACCGTGAACGAGAGCCGTGATGTTTACGTTTGGGTTATCGATGACCAAGTGTTCCCTTTCCTGATACGTTTTCTTGGTGAGTATATTGTGGACACTCCCGACTTCAAAGAAGACAACAGACATGCTCAAAGGGCTGCAAGCATACGTTTCTGGTTTGACGATGACCCAGGCACCCTATCGCACTTTACATGCCCCGTTGAATCCCCCAGTGTTAATCCCATAGAGAATGCCTGCAACTATTTGGATAAGTAAGAGCAACGTAACAACTGGCATCCCTGGAATTTGGTATGTAATCATCAATGAGTTGCTTCAGGTGGATACAGCATACCCGAAGAATGTGATGTCTCCTTGTGGGAAGGTGGGAGGGGCAGGGGGATAATCTTTCGTCTGGTGTACTTACTTGTTTACTAGTAATTAGAAGTTGAGGGATCACTATAGTATTGTAAACGCTCAAATTCTATTTTAGTGACCGCCCACTAGTATCCAAAGTTACAGCCAGCCATTTATTGCACTTACTACAGCTAGAAGATTTGGAAGTGACTCAGTCAAGGGGTGATCGGATTCCACTAGTATATACACTGATGAGCCAGAACATTACGACCACCTACCTAATAGTATGTCCATCCTTGGCACGGATAACACCGGCGTGCCATGGAAGCAATGAGGCTTTGGTAAGTCGCTGGAGGGAGTTGGCATCACATCAGCACACAAGTCACCAAATTCTGATGAAGGCGACGATGAGCCATGACGCCACGTTCAATCACATCCCCGATGCGTTCCATCGGGTTCAGATCAGGCAAGTTGGGAGGCCAGCACATCAACTGGAATTCGCCACTGAATTCCTCGAACCACTCCATCACGCCTCTGGCCTTGTGACGCAGCGCATTATCTTGTTGAAAAATGTCGTTGCTGTCAGGAAGCATGATCGTCATGAGGGGGTGTACGTCGTCTGCAACCAGTGTACGATACTCCTTGGCCGTCGTAGTGCCCTGCACGACCTCCACTGGACCCATGGACGTCCAACTGAATGTTCCCCAAAGCATAATGGAGCCGCCACCAGACTGTATCTGTGCCACAGCACAAGTGTCAAGGAGGTGTTCCCTGGAAGACGACAGATTCACGCCCTCCCATCGGCATGATGAAGAACATATCGGGATTCATTTGACTATGCAACGCTCTGCTACTGCGCCAACGTCGAGTGCCGATGGTCACGTGCCCATTTCAGTCTTAGTCGTGCCGATGTCGTGGTCTTAACTTTGGCACATGCATGGGTCGTCGGCTGCGGAGGCCCATCGTTAGCACTCTTCGGTACACAGTGTGTTTAGACACACACGTGCTCTGCCCAACATTAAAGTCTGATGCCAGTTCCGCCACAGTTCGCCGCCTGTCGTGTTTTACCAGTCTGCCCAGACTGCGACGTACGAGATCTGCAATGAGGGGTGACCGCCCAACCCCACGACGTGTAGACGTAGTTCCACCTTGGTTTCGCCACGTGTTGACCACACTCACCACAGCACTCCTCGAACATCCAACAAGTCGTGCAGTGTCGCAAATGGTGCGGTTCTAGGCGCTACAGTCTGGGCCGAGCGACCGCTACGGTTGCAGGTTCGAATCCTGCCTCAGGCATAAATGTGTGTGATGTCCTTAGGTTAGTTAGGTTTAATTAGAAGTTAAGTCGGATAGTGCTCAGAGCCATTTTGAACCAGTGTCGGAAATGCTCATTCTGAGCCACCGGGCCATCACATCTGCCCTCGGTCAAACTCAGCCATTCTTCACATGGAGCCCCGCGGGGTAGCCGCGTGGTCTGGGGCCCCTTGCCACGGTCCGTGCGGCTGCCCCCGTCGGAGCTTCGAGTCCTCCCTCGGGCATGGGTGTGTGTGTTGTCCATAGCGTAAGTTAGTTTAAGTTAGATTAAGTAGTGTGTAGGCTTAGGAATCGATGAACTCAGCAGTTTGGTCCCATAAGACATAACCACAAATTTCCAATTTTCTTCACACGGACAGCACGCTCATTGATACTGCATACACTATGCTCTGAGCACTATGGGACTCAACTGCTGTGGTCATTAGTCCCTTAGAACTTAGAACTACTTAAACCTAACTAACCTAAGGATATCACACACATCCATGCCCGAGGCAGGATTCGAACCTGCGACCGTAGCAGTAGCACGGTTCCGGACTGCGCGCCTAGAACCGCGAGACCACCGCGGCCGGCTCATACACCATGCGTGTCTCTGATTAGCAGTCATTCCTCGCCAGGTGACGCTGCTACTGCAGGGACGTGTTTATATCGGTAGTAGGTCGGTGATCATAATGTCCTGACTGGTTTTGCACAGAAATTGTTGTAGTGATAGTATTGTTTGTTGTTGAAAGGTACCTGCGAAGGATTCAAACAGTGAATACGACGATAAAATTGTTGCTACAGATATCCTTTTGGTTCAAGTTTCTGAAAGGTTGGGGCCACGGAAGTATTCGGAAGTGTTAGTTGTTTTCTTACATTCTTATGAATATGTTGCAGCGTTTAAAGGTGAACTGTCTTACCGAAACATCCCATACTCACAAATTAAGGCAGCAGTCACTTAACTGTGAACGGCAGTGAGTTCTTTCAGTAGCTAGTGTGAGTCCCTTCCAAGGGAGTAATGCTAACACGCCGACGTTCACCCATCCTGAGGAACTGGAGATGGTGCCGGTCCTCAATCAGTAACAATTAATTTCGATTCTCTTGTGTAAATGCCAGTCTCTTCTGTTACGTATCGTTATATCGTAGGTATGGAGACGACCAGTCTGCGTCAGACCCATATGTCCAGCAGGAGTCACTGAATCTGGCTGACCACTGTTGGTTAGCTATCTGTTTGTAGTATGCCTCTTGGCTGTCGCGAACGATCTTGGTTGACTTTCTAGTCGGACATCAATAATTGTACCTGTAGATATGCAGTTTCACAGCTCTCATAAATTCGCTGCTTCAGTAATATTTCCGTGCCTGATGTGGAATCCGATCGATTCCTATCTGGATTAATACTTGGAGACAGCGGCTGCTTTGGAGAATGAGTGGTTCGGTGTGTCAAGTAATGGGACAACTGGAGATGTGATGATGGGTTCATCAGAGGTACACTAATTGATCAAAAGTATCCGGACATCCCTATGTACTAAGGAATTTACCATGAGATATCCGAGAGGCGGGATCGCCAGTATCAAAGGAGATGGGAAGCATTGTGTTGTCAATAGAGAAGTAGTTACAACGGCAACAGAGAGTAATAACAGGAGTGCTTCAGTGACTCAGACTAGTCATTGAATGGCACCTGAGTATAAAGTCAACCAGGAATCTTCAACATTTCAACGTCTGTAAAGCTGACGAAGTCGACTCTTTGTGATGCGATTTTGAAGTGGAAACACGAAGGAGTAACTATAGCTAAACAAACACCACGCTAACCTCATGTACTGATGGACAGGTCTCGTCGAGCGTTGCGGAGGATGGTTGTAAAAAAAATCGTAGGAAATCAGCGGAAACAGGACTGCTCTACCCAGAGTCCTAATCTGAACCCGGTGAAACGCCAATCGGATGAATCAGAACGTGTCGTCGCTTCAATATCACCAACTTCCCCTGTGTCGGCTCTTCAGGAAGAGCCCACAGACATTCATATACCTCCTTAAACGTGCGTGAACAGAGTCAAAATCGTCATAAAGGCAAAAAATAAGAGCCCAGATAATTTTGACCAAATAGTTCAAAATGGCTCTGAGCACTGTGGGACTCAACTGCTGTGGTCATCAGTCCCCTAGAACTTAGAACTACTTAAACCTAACTAACCTAAAGACATGACACACATCTATGCCCGAGGCAGGATTCGAACCTGCGACTATAGCAGTCGCACGGCTCCGGACTGCGCGCCTAGAACCGCGAGACCACCGCGGCCGGCTGACCAAATAGTGTAGAACACTTTGTCTGCGAGGTCATGTTAGCATTGCGATTCTCGCGTGCTACCGTGTCAATGGTGGATCTCCATTCATCGAAAATTGGAGCTGACGGAGTCAATTACCGAAGGCAGTAACTTGTTGATGGCTGATGTTGTTGAAACTTCCTGGCAGATTAAAACTGCGTGCCGGACCGAGACTCGAACTCGGGACCTTTGCCTTTCGCGGGCAAGTGCTCTACCATCTGAGCTACCCAAGCACTACTCACGCCTGTCCTTACAGCTTTACTTCGTCTCCTACTTTCCAAATTTTACAGAAGCTCACCTGTGAAAGGCAAAGGTCCCGAGTTCGAGTCTCGGTCCGGCACACAGTTTTAATCTGCAGGAAGTTTCATATCAGCGCAAACCGCTGCAGAGTGAAAATCTCATACTGATGTTGCTGTCGATTATTGCAGATTGTAATAATGGGTAGACGCGTCATTACGAATTAAATGATTCCTATACCACCTTGTAGGTAAGAGGTTAAGAAACACACGGAGATCAATATGAGTATGTCTGTTCACTCCACGTCACTGGCGCAGAGAGTAGATCGTGATCATGAAATCCGGAGTTTAACCTTCGAAGCAGTGGTACAGGCCGATGGCATACTTTTAATAGGTCGAAAGTCACAAGAGGCAATGAATCTTGCTTGTCGTCCGCCTCGGTAATTGCGTAGTCAGCGCAGCGGATTGCTAAATGGAGGGGCCCGGGTTCGATTCCCGGACTGGTCGGTGATTTTCCCCCCTGGGGGGCTGGGTGTTCTGTTGTCCTTACTTTTGTATCGTTATAATTGACGTTAGTATTAAGATGGCTGAATGGGCACGGCCCGAATGCCAGTAAATAAATAAAAAATCTTGCTTGCCAACACGGCCCTTTTCAGGCAGAGGACGGAGATATTTCTGTGTGAGGGTTGTTTGTAAGTGATGGGTTACCTGATAATTCTGGAATCGTCTCTCACCGGAGAACGAAATACGAGAGCTAATCTTGAAGTTTTAATCATCTCGTAAAAAATATCGTTGCGTAATTATTTTTTTGTTTGTTTAGTCATAGTGTGCAGTCTGTAGCACACGGCAAGCAAAAAGGTTCAGCTCAGTGACAAAGTGGATTGTCATTTTCTGCATTTTCAGGTGGGATACGGCTACGATAACACATAATGAGTTGGAGTAAGAGGACGACAAGACAGCAGTACAATATGGTACAGAGGTTAGAAAGCACAGACACTTCCGGTGTGGCCAAACACGGTGAATGACGATTAATGAAGTGATGGACCTAGGATCGCAAAAGCAGTGGTGCTTTTGGTGGTCGGAATCTGGTGTTTCGTAGTCGAGATGACAATGGAAAAAAATGGAACTCAGTTATGGATCACTTTTCAATATTTTAAACACGACAGAAATCGGCGTCCGTTTGAATCTGCTGTTGCTCACACTATTTCAGAAAGCCATCCCATCCGAGACAGCAGCAAAATTCTTACTGCTGTGTCAGACCAACTCAAATGATTTCTTTAGCCGGCCGGGGTGGCCGGGCGGTTCTGGGCGCTTCAATCTGGAACTGCGCGACCGCTACGGTCGCAGGTTCGAGTCTTGCCTCGGGCATGGGTGTGTGTGAGATCCTTAGGTTAGTTAGATTTAAATAGTTCTACGTTCTAGGGGACTGATGACCTCAGAAGTTATGTCCCATAGTGCTCAGAGCCATATGAACAATTTTTTTGATTTCTTTAGCATGGACAATTGTTTTGTGTATCACTGCAAGCCCAAAACATAGGACCAAAGCAAGTAGTAGAAATATGTGGATTCACCACCAACGAAAAAGGCGAAGAGCGAACCACTGTCTGACAAGATGATTCTGAATACTTTTTAGAGTGCCATTATATGGTGTTTAGAGATTATGCTCGTAATGGGCAAACCATCAAGGAGCGTTACTACCAAAAACTCAAGCCAATGTTACGGAAAACTGTCAATACGAAGAGTCGCGGAAGCAGTCCAAGGGGATCTTTATGCTCCAAGACAACACTCCATGTCATTCCACACAGGACACAGTAACATACACTCAAGCTCATAAATTAAGGATAATGCTGATACATGGTGAAACAACGCTCTGGTGGGCGGTTTGCGGGCTTAAATCACCTCAGGGTATGACCATGCGGTACATTTGACCTGCGGTCGTCGCACGGTGGCGCTGGCAGCAGTCGACATACGCAGAGGTGTGTTGGTGCATGTCAGAGTACGGTGCAGCGAGTAAGTGTGCAGATGTTTTCAGACGTGCTAGTGGTGACTGTGTGTTGAAAATGGCTCAGAGAACACATATTGATGACGTTATAAGGGGTAGAATACTAGGGCGACTGGAGGCTGGCCAAACACAGCAGGTCGTAGCACGGGCCCTCCGTGTACCACAAAGTGTGATCTCAAGATTATGGCAACGATTCCAGCAGACAGGAAACGTGTCCAGGCGCTACAGTACGGGGCGGCCACAGTGTACAACACCACAAGAAGACCGATATATCAGCATCAGCGCCCGCAGACGGCCACGGAGTACTTACTGCAGGTAGCCTTGCTCGGGACCTTACTGCAGCCACTGGAACAGCTGTCTCCAGACACACAGTCTACAGACGACTGAACAGACATGGTTCGTTCGCCCAGAGACTTGCAAGTTGCATTCCACTGACCCCTGACCACGGGAGAGCCCATAAAGCCTGGTGTCAAGAACACAGTACATGGTCATTGGAACAGTGGTCCTACGTTATGTTCACGGACGAGTTTAGGTATAATCTGAACAGTGATTCTCGCCGGGTTTTCATCTGGCGTGAACCAGGATCCAGATACGAACCCCTTAATGTCCTTGAAAGGGACCTGTATGAAGGTCGTGGTTTGATGGTGTGGGGTGGTATGGTGCACGTACAACCCTGCATGTCTTTGACAGAGGAACTGTCACAGGTCAGGTGTCTCGGGGCGTCATTTTGCACCAGTATGTCCGCTTTTTCAGGGGTGCAGTGGGCCCCACCTACCGCGTGGTGATTGATAACGCACGGCCCCACCGAGATGCCATCGTGGGGGAGTACCTTCAAACAGAAGATATCAGGCGAATGGAGTGGTGTGTCTCTTCTCCAGACCTAAACGCCATCGAGCACGTATCGCTGCACATCTTCAAACCCCTAGGACACTTCAGGAGCTCCAACAGGCACTGGTGCAAGAATTGGAGGCTATACCCCAGCAGCTGCTGGACCACCTGATCCAGAGTATGCCAACCCGTTGTGTGGCCTGTGTACGTGTGCATGGTGGTCATATCCCATATTGATGTCGGGGTACATGCGCAGGAAACAGTGGCGTTTTGTAGCACATGTGTTTCGGGACGGTTTTCTCAACTTATCACCAATACCGCGGACTTACAGATCTGTGTCGTGTGTGTTCCCTATGCGTGTATGCTATTTGCGCCAGTTTTGTGTAGTGCCACGTTGTGTGGCTCCACATCCTACAGTTATCCTTAATTTATGAGCATGAGTGTATTTTGTTGCTTTGCACTATGAAATTTGACCTCATCCCTCGCATTATTTTACCATGCCGTCTCTAGAATGATGACGAGGTGATTCGAGCTGGAGCGTTTCTTGAAAAGCCAAAACACAAATTTTTAAAGCCAAAGTCTCCACCAAGCCATTCAATAGTTGGAAAAAATACGTCATATTGAAGGGCGAATACGTAGAGAAGGACTAAAACACTATCAGAAAGATTCATGGTTGCAGCTCCAGTTTTTCGAGGAGGTAATTAAAAATTCATAACTACCCCTCGTACGTATTATGTGCATCCGTTTTTTTACTCATGAAAACCTCTCAGCGACCTAAGTCTTCAGTAAGAGAATTAACTATTCCATCACTCCAGATACGTGCCAGAATTATTTGAGTTGCAATCCACAGACACATAGGAGACTGGGTAGTAGCCATATCATCTGACTTCAGTCCTACTAAACGCGTCTGAGACGACGCGACGCCCTTTGCCTGTCAAAGATTCTTCAGCACTTTCTTTGTCTCATAGAGGTCATGCCTCGAGGAGTACCAGTAGGGATAAAACGTGGTGCTACACCCTTCTGGGACCACGTCTCTAAACCAGTTTTGCATGAGAGTATCCTCCTTCGTTTATCGCAGCACTATGCGAAATGCTTAGGAACAGTCTATGAGTCTCTATAAATTTATTTCGTCAGTGCACATAACTTGGCGTATCTCATGTGGTACGCGTTGTAGACACCACCTCTTTGAGGTATTGATAATAGTATGACTGAACAGTGTAATCCGTCATTCAGTTCGCGGTACTTCATATCAAAGCTGATCGTAACCGAAAGGTTATCGTACAGAAATTTACTCAACTTACAATGCTACCTAAACGAGAAAAACCTTCCGCCGGTGGAGGTCTTTCAGTAGCTAAGTTATGAAAGCATCAGCTTAGACGAAATTGAATTTATTTAACTATCGGATCATACCAGTGGATGCAAAAGTCGATTCGTACTTAACGTGGGGTATGTGTACACTGTTAACTCACTGGTAGAATGAGAAAAATACGGCAATTAGTATTGTAAGGTAACATGGTACAGAAACGATAACATAAACTTAGTTTTTAACAACTAATTTCGTGATGGATCACTTACGGGCAGTCCCCGTTCTATGAAAACGAGGAGGAAGGAAGATTAGAATCCCGTTGACATCGATGTCATTAGAGACAGAACACACTCGGAAAAATTCAAAGCTGAGGAAGGAAATCGGTCATGCCCTTTCAAAGAAACCATCCCAGCATTTGCCCTTAGCGACTGAGGGATATTGCGGTAAACCTAAATCTGGATGGCGGGATGAAAATTTGAACTGCCGTCCTTCCGAATGTAATTCCAGTGTGCTAAGCTGCGCCTCCTCGGTCGGTCCGTTCTATGAAGTCACAGACGTCCGCAGTCTTAAGTATCTTCGGCTTTAGAAACAAATAATATTCATATTTACAAAGCAACGAGTCATCACAATTAATAATAGGTAAGGAGTTAATAATTAAATATATCATCCAGTTTTTTTAGTACTAATCCGCTAACGTTGCCTGCCCTATCATCTCAATATTTCAATATTTCACGTACCTTCGCTACTATTTGAGCTACAGGCGGCCGAGAGTATCTGCCGGCTGACGTTTAGAGCTTCTGTACAGTTGCAACGATCGTATTTCTCTGCTCGGCGGCATCTAACTATTCTGGTGCTCTTAAATAGGTCTCCTTGGAGGGTCCATCTGCTAGAGTAAACTTCCGTAGCTAATCTTAGCCAAGGATGTCAACAGTGCTGACACGTACAAGTGCAGCAACTTTTGTTGAACCTTAAATCAAATTATACTAATTTGAATGCGGAGATCAAACGCTTGATCAAAATTTTCAAGGGTGATCTCGCTCTCCCACTGATAATGTCATTTCGTTGCTGCTGTGTAATAGAAACTGCTTTTTATACTTCTCGTTAGGAGTAAAAGTCTCGCATTTTCCAAAACACAATTACCTCTGGAACATTGCCAGCATCTAACAAAAATCCTGTCCATCCAGTAATGTTTAAGTCGTCCGTAGCTTTTATAGTGTCTATTATAGCTGCTATGAAGCCCAGGTTAATATTTAGTACAACATGCCACTGCTCTCAGTGGTGTATGTACGGTCTGTAATGAGTATGCCGAGTACAGTTTTCCAGATGCCTCTCTACAAGACTACTTGCTTCATATCCTGTGAAACTTGGCGACTCGTTTCCAGTATTCAGGGACCAATCAAGTTGCTCCCACGCTCATTACAATCGTAACTGACGATATAGGGAGTAAACATTGGCGCGTATAGGCCGTCATCTGGGGTGCTGCTTATAAGGTTTACAAGGACTGGTCTCCATCAAAATAATTGTGCATTCCACAGCATTGTACTCTGCTATTGGCTGCTTCGCCATTGTTTTTTCCGTTACCCAGTAATCAAGAGTTCGATGGCCCCGATTTTAAGTGAGGAACTGACATCTAGCTTCTTACCATCAGCTTGCCTTCTCATTGTCAATTTACTTGTCATATTACGTGAAGTATCTGTTGGCTCTTTTACACTCGTTTCGGTTACCAGTTCATAAATAACTTTGTCTTTGACACGGTTCTTGGTATCAGTCGTTTTTGCCCCGGCATCATTTATTGTAACTTTCACACTGGGACTTAGTAAATAGGCATTCTCATACCTACAACAGGGCGGTTAGCGTGATTTTAAAATTGCGCTTTGAAGTCACATGAGAACTCACTTATTTTAAAGATTCACATCAAAGAAAGAGCTATTGAGATGCATGGGAACTAATTTGTCTAGTTGTATTGAGAAACTATCAAGAAAGTATGCGAATGAAACGAGAAATATCATATGAATCGCCGAACGATAACGTACAAAAAGTCACTTACCACAACATTTTGCTTGTAAAACACTGGGCTCGTATACAGGAGAACGGTGGTTTAAATCTCCATTCAGCCATACATATTTATGTTAGTAGTGATGCCCCTACACCGATTAAGGCGAACGGCGAATGGTTGCTATGAAAGGCACGTCCGGTATCTTTCCCCAGCTTTCGTCAATCCGAGATGTGCTCTCACTCTGATCTATTCGTCGACGGGACATTAAACGCTAGTCTACCTTCTCCTGCCTATAACATTTCGGTTGAAGCTACCGTAGAAATCCATTTCTGCTGTTATATGCTGTATGTATCCCATGAGTTTGCGATAAATAAACCCAATGTCATTGATAGAGTTTTGTTTTATTTCTGTACCTTGCATGTAGAGCAGAATCTACTGAGACTGTTGTCTGGCGCTGAACTGAATATTAATCTTGTACACACAGCCACTACTTATTCAACTTCCACACATTTTATATCTTCATCCTACTTTATGCTTGTGCGGGATTTGTGGCATCTCTGCTTTAACGTCAGCCAGTTAAGCGGGTGGCATAGCTGTGACCGTTCCGTGCACACTGTATCGACCAGATCGATGAACGAAATTTTTCTTTTTGGTTCTTTTGTTTCGTTTCATAAAACGAATTTTGTCAGAATACCAAGAGGCTCTTTACTCCAAGCTCTGTATCAAAGTTTCTCTCTCCCTCTCTAATTCTTAATGTTGTTAAACAAGTCATCTATTGCAGCAGTAACACACATAGCTCAAAACCATTAGTACTGTTTTCCACTTACCCTTGGTGCCGTAGGTAATATCATAGTACGTTATTTTATCACAGTCATCATAATCAGTTTGTATGCACTGTCTGACAAAACTTTCTTTCATATCGTGATATTCAACGATATGAATAGCACTTCTTCCTGTGCGTTACTTAGCCCATATGAAACGTCAGCAAAACTTTCCTTCGTGCCTAAACTAATTATTTATGTGATGAGAAATGTTGAAAGAAATAATTCATTTAGCAAGAAATTTGATTTTGTGACGCGTTTTAATTCTTACTCTACAGTAGTAAGGTAGCAGCAGCTGTGTCATATGCTTGCCCTGACAACATGGACTAAACGTGCGCCTTGGAGCACAGCTGTAATGGGTCAGCGAGTTGTACCGGTTTTTTTTCTGACTCCGCGAGAAGAGCAGCTTCAGACAGGCCATTCTGAGAAAGTGTAGTTATTATTGTTTTTTCCGAAAACTTACTTCCAAAATACCATAACGCATTCTTCTTTAAATTAATTGTTTACCAAAGACTCTCATCTTGTAAGATCAAATGTTTTTTTGACATTCAGATACGTTTAGGTATAGCTTTACTATTTTCTGTGGATGTTTTCTTTTATTCTGAAAAGCATATACACTAAGGCGACAAAAGTTATGGGACAGTGATTTGCACGTGTGCAGTTGGCAGTAGTGTCGCGTGCATAAGGCATAAAAGGACAGTGCATTGGTTGAGCTCTCATTTGTGCTCACGTGATTCATGTGTAAAGGTTTCCGACATGATTATGGCCGGAGGACGGGAATTAACAGACTTTGAACAGACTTCGAACTTTGGAGCTAAACGCATGGGACGCTCCATTTCGGAAATCGTTAAGGAATTCAATATTCCAAGAGTGTGCCGAGAATACCGAATTTCAGGCATTACCTCTCACCACGGACAATGAAATTGCCGACGGCCTTCACTTAACGACCGTGAGCCGCGGCGTTGTTGTCAGTGCTAAAAGACAAGCAACAGTGCGTGAAATAACCACGCAGAAATCGACGTGGAACGTACGACGAACGTGTCCGTTAGGACAGTGCGGCGAAATTTGGCATTAATCGGTTACGGCAGCAGACGGCCGACGCGAGAGTCTGTGCTAACAGCGCGACGTCGCCTGCAGTGGGTTTCACGGGCTCGTGACCACATCGTTTGCACCCTAGACGACTGGAAATCTGTGGTCTGGTCAGATGTCACCCATTTCAGTTGGTAAATACTGATGATAGGTTTCGTGCGCGACACACACCAACTAAGCCATGGACCCAAGGTGGCAACAAGGCAATGTGCAGCTCGTGGTGGCTCCTCAATGGTGTTGGCTGTGTTTACATGGAATGGACTAATTCATTGGTCCAACTGAACCGATAATTGACCATTTGGAACTATTCATGCACTTCACGTTTCCAAACAAAAATGGAATTTTTATGGATGACAATGTGCCATGTCACCGGGCCACAATTATTTGCGATTGCTTTGCAGAACATTTCGCATAGTTTGAGCGAATGATTTAACCACCCAGATTGCCCGACATGAACCCCATCGGGCATTTATGGGACAATACCAATAGGTTAGATCGTGCACAACATCCTATACCGGCAACACTTTTGCAATTATGGACGACTGTAGAGGTAGCATGGCTCACTATAGCTACAGGGGACTTTCAACGACTTGTTAAGTCCATGTCACGTCGAGTTCCTTCGCTATGTTGGGCAAAGGGAAGTCCGACAAGAATATTAGAAGGTACTTCTTGACATTTGTCATCAAAATGGTTCAAATGGCTCTAAGCACTATCGGACTTAACATCTGAGGTCATCAGTCCCCTAGGCTTAGAAATACTTAAACCTAACTAACCTAAGGACATCACACACATCCATGCCCGAGGCAGGATTCGAACCTATGACCGTAACAGCAGTGCCGTTCCGGACTGAAGCTCCTAGAACCGTTCGCCCACACCGGCCGGCTATTTGTCATCAGAATGTATATACGGTACATAAAGTTTTGTGACTTAGGCTGATTATAAAAAAAATCTTTTAGTCGACTGTTTTCATAATTCGAATACCGCCTAGTTACACATTGTACTCCTGCGTCGATAACCGAGGTCGAAAACGCAGGCCTGTTTCATGTCTAGGTACCTAGTTCTAATACTAACGGTGGATAAAATTTTCATTGCCATTGTTTGGCTGAAAAGGAGAGGAGAACTTGTGGAGTAAACTTCCTCGTCGCTGTACTTTGCTCCAGTGCTGTAGGTCCAGTCACACACCTCTCCGCAATGTCTGATCGAGTGAAGACGCGTGTCACTGTTGAATGTGATCCGTCTGTTGGGTGGCGACATTCAGCTCGGTGGGTCACTTGGTGCTTTTCAAAAGTATTATGGCATGTACTGGTACCAGATTTCAGTTTCTTCCACTACACTACAGAATGCCCTCATCGCAGCTACGCACAAGATGCAGTTGCACTTCCGACACTCCATAATAAGTCGGAGGAATGCATCTCCGCTAGCATCTCGCTCGGTAAGGAAGGGTAGGATTCTCTTCTTACCCCAAACGCTCATTCCTGAATAAGCGATTAATTTCAACTTTGGATATTTAGTTGTAAATTTTTTAATACGTTTATAGCCTTCCTGTTTTTCACGGGCGTACGTGCACGTGTACTGGTTTTTCCTTTCAAATTTGCATAACAACTGTACGTGGTCCAGTCACATTCATGTGGCCACCGCCTATGTTCGACTTCAAAGTGCAGTAAGCATTCACAGTCCTCAGGTGGCAGCAATAGCAATGGAGGGTATATAAAGCGCGTCGGGGGGACGAGGAAAGCAATGCAGTCGTTGTCGTAATGCGGAAACGAAGTGATTTTTCTGACGTCCAAAAGGGCGTGATAATTGGTTTTCGGGTCAAGGGTGGAAGCGTTTCCGAAACGGCTAAGTCTGTAAACTGTTCGCGTGCCGCCGTGGTTAACGAATACCATGAATGAGAAAATGGCGCCAGCCAAATCTGGCGCCGAGGTAGCTGTTGTGCACCACGGACCATAGATGAAAGGGGTGAATGACGGCTGCGGAGATGTATACGGGCGAATAGGAGTGCAACTCTTTAGCAGCTGACCACCCAGATGAACAGTTCAGCGAACCTTGCTGCGTATGGACCTGCGCAGCAGGCACCTCGTGCAGATACCGATGTGACTGCTGCCGGGCGGGGTGCCCGAGCGGTTCTAGGCGCTACAGTCTGGAACCGCGCGACCCCTACGGTCGCAGGCTCGAATGCTGCCTCGGGCATGGATGTGTGTGATGTCCTTAGGTTCGTTAGGTTTAAGTAGTTCTAAGTTCTAGGGGACTGATGACCTCAGAAGTTGAGTCCCATAGTGCTCAGAGCCATTTTGATATGACTGCTGTAATCGGAGACGAAGGATGGGATTTGCATGGCAGTAACGCAACTAGACATCCACTGACGACAGGTGGCTTTCCAGATGAATCACGTTTTATGCTCTACCGGATAGATGGCTGTTGGCGTGTACGGCGTGAAACGTCTGAAAGCAAACACCCTGCAACAGACGTCGAAAGGGTCCATGACAGAGGAGGGAATCTTATCGTCTTGGGAATGTTTTCGTGGCATTCCCTGTGTAATCTTCTTATTCATGCACGCGCAATGGATCAACACTAGTGTGTCTCTGTCCTTGCCCACCATGTCAACCTCTACATGCAGTTTGTTTTTCCTCGGAACGGTGGCATCTACCAGCAGGACGGTGCAGCGTGTCACACAGCTCAAAGAGAGAGAGTGCGTGATTCGGAGAGCACTAGCCTCAATTTACCATACACTTCTGGTCATCAAAGTCCTCGGTTTAAACCCAATCGAGAATGTGTGGGACCGTCTCGACCGGACTGCCGAGAAATATCCACACCCCTGTCGGTATCTTCCAGAACCTCATTGACTCTCTTCTTGCACATCTCGCATCGATCCGCGCTGTAAAACATGGTTATTCAAGCTTTTGACAGGTGGTCACATTAATGTGACTGGACAGCATATAAATCAAATATCTTCAAATGACGCATCAGGTTTTTATGCAGTCTGTCGTGCATACACGAGAAATTCCTTTAGCTCTACATTTACCAGTTTCTCAACATGCGTTTTACGGTACCTGTCCCTACAATGATTTAGTAGCGACCGTTTGCGAGAAATACGAATTCAAATACTCTCATATGCGAAATATGATCACACATCAAACGTCAGCTATCAAGTACGATGAAAAGTCAGATCATAAGCTAACTATGAAGTGAATCTCTTTCAATCGTCTTGTAGTAAAAAATTTTCTCTATTGATGTTAGCGAGCAGCAAAGAATGCCTAGTGGAACCTTAAATACTGGTAACTGTCCAGTATATGCAAAACTTCGTCAAAATAAGGGCGCCAAAACTGAAACACTGCAGTTTTAAACTTTACTGGGGACACGTTTATGACATTTAAATGGTTGCATATCACGTTGGATACCCGTCAAGTAAATCGTTGTGGCTCTATTTCCACGGGGTGAGGTATTTTTGCGATCATAGTGTTTTAATTACCACCTCGAAAAAATAAAGTTGAGTAATTAATCTTTTGTTACCAGAACAAAATTTTCGCTCTACAGTGGAGTGTCCACTGATACGAAACTTCCTGCGAGGTTAAAATTGTGTGCCGGACCGATACTCGAACTCAGGAAGGAAGGGGTTCTGTCGTTTGAGGGAAGATGCCAAACAGCGAGGTCATCGGTCTCTTGTATTATTGAAAGACGGGGAAGGAAGTCGGGCGTGCCCTTTCAAAGGAACAATCCCGGCATTTGCCTGGAGCGGTTTAGGGAAATCACGGAAAACCTGATCAGGATGGCCGGACGCGGGATGAACCGTCAGCTTCCCGAATGCGAGTCCAGTGTGCTAACCACTGCGCCAACTCGCTCGGTCAGAAAGGAAGGAAGGAGATGAGGTACTGGTTGAAATACAGCTGGGAAGATGGGTCCTGAGTCGTGCTTAGGTTCTTGGGTGGCTCAGTCGGTTGAGCACTTGACCGCGAAATGCAATGGTGCCGAGTTCGAGTCTCGGTCTGGTACGCACCTTTAATCTGCGAGTCCATCTCGGCAGCTGCGCGGTCGGCGGCGCAGATTGCTAACCGACGGGGCCTGGCTTCGATTCCCGGCCGGGTCGGAGACTTTCTGTGCTCGGGCACTGGAAGTTGTGCTATCCTTACGTTGGTATCATCATAGCTGACATTGCACTATTGATCTGGCAATATGCAATATGGGGCCTTCCCAAAAGCCAATAAATTGAAGAAAAAAGTTTTTGTTTCCTTGCCAGTACATTTGTGATGAATTGGTACTTATTGAATCTCCGTGCTCCGCCAAATAGGCTAAAAAAATTAATTAATTAGCGGTCTGGGTTGACATGTAAAAGTTGCAACATTTCCGCTGCTGCTTTAAATGTATTATTGCTTGTTATACCACATTATTGAAGGCCTGCGCCCTTAATTTCGGGTCGTTCAGTGGCATACTAGACTACTGTTGCGCGGGATTTTTATTTAAACTTGCACGTCTCTGCAAACAATAAAAACATTAAATACGTAACTTTGTATTCGCGAGATGGTAAATATAACTGTATGACTACCCGTCGTCAGCTGCGGTGCGTATTAGCCTCAGGGCGGCCTTTGGCGATAATTTCGAGCGTAGTGGTAGCGGGCTCATCTGCCGCTGCGAGGCGCTGCCGGGCCAGCGTTGGCTGCACGGCGTGGCGACGGGCAGGCGGGCGCCTCCGTCTCCGCTGCCGCCAACGCCGCCCTCGCCTTCAAATCCCCGAATTATTTTCCGCTAACGCCACCCTTATCGGCCATCCGCTGCCGCTCTGCTGTTTACACGCGCCCCCGTCTTGCACTGCTTCACGCCGCGGCGTATGACTTCGCTCGTTCGTATACTTGCGTCTCTCCACTACGCGTGCACACTGCCTAACAACAAAAAATGAATCACCCACAGGAGGAGGACGAGGAAAGGAAGCGAAACTTCACGGGTTGATAGAGTATGTGAAGATCATTCAGTGGTTACGAAATCGAGTCGAATTAAAAAGAAACTGGAAGTCTGAGCCCGCTTACCAGTATCACGTTGCACAACTTCTGACCTGTATGTGTGTACTGATTCGGTTGGGAAGCTGTCGTAAAGCCATTGTAAACAAAAAATAATTGTCTTACACAAATTATAACTGATGGAGAATTCGATTATCGTTGTAACTGGTCCTTGATATCCTGTATGCTGGCACTGGGACGGAGTTGACGTCCGAACAGGTTCAAATGGCTCCAAGCACTATGGAACTTAATGTCTGAGGTCATCAGTCCCCTAGACTTAGTACTACCTAAACTTAACTAACCCAAGAGTCCGCAGCTCGCGGTAATGCGGTAGCGTTCTCGCTTCCCTCGCCCGGGTTTCCGGGTTCGATTCCCGGCGGGGCCAGGGATTTTCTCTGCCTCGTGAT
Organism: Schistocerca gregaria; assembly: GCF_023897955.1. Classification (NCBI taxonomy): domain Eukaryota; kingdom Metazoa; phylum Arthropoda; class Insecta; order Orthoptera; family Acrididae; genus Schistocerca; species Schistocerca gregaria. Next base: position 177,080,597 of record NC_064931.1, on the reverse strand, counting down.
GACTGGGTGTTGTGTGCTGTCCTTAGGTTAGTTAGGTTTAAGTAGTTCTAAGTTCTAGGGAACTGATGACGATAGATGTTAAGTCCCATAGTGCTCAGATCCATTTGAACCATGTTTTTTGAACTAACCTAAGGACATCACACACATCCATTCCTGAGGCAGGATTCGAACCTGCGACCGTAGCAGCCGCATGCTTCCGGACTGAAGCGCCGAGCAGGTTACACACGTTTTCTGTAGGGGCAGATTTGGAGATGATGTTTATCGTGGGAGTACCTCAGCATCGTGTAGGCAGTTCATAGAGAGCCGTAGCATTTGTGGATGAGAATTGTCCTGTTGAAAAATGGCACTACGATACTGTTGCATGAGAGATATCACAATAGAACGCAGGATGTTCAGAGTGCTATTAATCACTCTCATCCGTGACCTGAAGTCATACTTGATGGCATCCTACACTATGACTTGTAAGGATGGGATTGCTTCCCAGTTCAACAACATACTCGCCGTCGATGTTCATCCGTGGAAGGGCAGTACCACCATTCACTGCTCTAAATGCACCCGTCTGTGTTGTTGTGTTAGCGCCAGCCTTCATGTGGGACGGTAAGGTCCTACTAGTTTCTGATCAATTGTGCGGGATGACACAGATACCTGCAGGAAGTCCATTACACGTTCTCGATTGGCAGGCGTGGATGTGAATGGGATACGATGTGCTTTGTGTACAATACGGCGATCCTGAATTGTAGTGGTCAGACGAAGTGCCGACGAGTATAATTGCCTTCACGTTCCCAAGCAGGCCAACATCGGTCTACTGTCACCTGTAAATGTCACACGAAATTGTATATTGCACAATTCGACTACTTGACCAAATGGAGACCCACAGTGAGATACTTTTTACGCTGTCTCAGTTACTGATAACGCTGTCTCACACGGGTAGGCAGTGTATCCGTCTTCTTCACAGCAATCAGTCAACATCAGACGCTATTGGTAACAACACTAAACAACAAAAAAACTGATGGACGTTCTACCTGTCTCAGAGAATTGCAGCCGGACACTGTGGCCGAACGGTTCTAGATGCTTAGGTCCGGAACCGAGCTGCTGCTAAGGTCGCAGGTTCGAATCTTGCCTCGGGCATGGGTTTGTGTGATGTCCTTGGGTTAGTTAGGTTTAAGTAGTTCTAAGTCTAGCGAACTGATGACCTCAGATGTTAAGTCTCATAGTGAATAGAGCCATTTGAATCTTTTAGAGAATTGCAATTCTAATAATTTACAGACCTACCGATCATGTGCACTAAGTTACAATGGCATCCTAGCCTGTCTTCTGGCTCCTTAACTTATTTTATCAGACAGCGCAGATTACCACATTCATGAAGGAGCGCAAATGATCGTGTAGCACAAAGTCAAACTTGAAGTTCTCTCAGCGTGTCTAACGTTCAAGCAACGTACGGGTATTTCATTGTGTAAAGTCCTCGGTTTCCACCACAAGGCACAAATGAAACTGGCCTAGCCCATCAGGCACCAAAAGATGACGTAAGCAGATAAAAACACACATCGCAAAAAGCATTTGCACCACTGCTGTGTGGTTTTGGAAACCAAGCTCGCCCTCAAATTAGCAGCTTATAGAGCTCCCTTCGCGTTGTTTTGGTGCTGACAGAGTCCGCAGATAAGGCATTGAGTTCTGCAGTAACTTTCGCAGCTGTCGTCCTCTTATTTTTCGTCACAATCCTCTTTAATGACCGCCTGTCACGATCACTCAGTACCTACTTTTGCCCCCGTTATGACTTAGCGGATGATGTTTTTCCCCTTTCCCTGCACGCGGTATGAATCATCGATACAGTGCCCCTTGAAACACCAAACACTTCGACCACCTTGGTTACAGAAGCACCCACCACACGACCATCAACAATTCGCTCTCGTTCGAATTCACTTATCTCCTACATAATGCAATCACAACTACTATAATTCACTCAGAACTACACAAAACACTATTCTGACCACGTCTGACAGTTACAGTGTATTGGTGGCGCATTGCACAGGTACCGTTCTTGGTCAAGTACCATGGCGCCACCTGTAGGCTTGAGTAGTGTATTTATGTTCAGGCACGCATTTTTCTCTGTGTTTCCATATTTTCGTCCAACCCCGTATCTAAGCGGAGCAGAGATGAATGGTGAATCCCCCTTGCGGCGATACAGGCTAAAATTGGAGAAATCCACTGTTATAAGCTATTTTGATAGAGCGGAGTTCTCATTATCCGGCGCCTGGGAAAGAGCATCTCGAAAACAGCGAAGCTCGTCGGTTACTCTTGTGATACGGTCTTGATCATCTTTGGAAAGTGGTTGATTGGCGGTGAAACAACGAACAGTCGACAAGTTGTTGAACATCCATGCTTCATCACAGAACGCGGAGGCCGGAGGTTTGCTCGCTCTGAAAGCAGGGCAGGTGGCGATCTGTGGAAGATCTGACGAGAGATTACGGTGGTACGTTGTGGAACATGGGGCTCCGTAATCGACGACCCCAAAGTTTTCCTATGTTGACCCAACGACATCGTCAATTACGACTGAGTGGCCTCGACATAATCGAGACCGGATAGTGGATCAAAGGTCGCACGAATCACATTTATTTTCACCCCAGGTCGATGGCCGTATTCGGATACACCGCCATCTACGCGAACGGCTGCTCCAAACATGAACGTGCCACGGACATAGTGCCATGGCCTCAGTATTACTTTATCTGGCTCATTCATGTAGGCTTCCATGGGATTGTGGTGGTAATAAGGAGCCCCATGACTGTCCTGGACTACGTGAACATTATTGCGGACCTCTTAAATCCCTAATTGGCTGACATCTCGCCGATGGCAATGGCGTCTTCTAGCGGGATAAATTCGAGTCAAATTATAAAGTAGTTGGCAGTATAAGCCCTATTATCAATATGACGTTGCAGTCCCTCTGGCTTGGACGCATCTTTTAGCATGATGACAGGATTGGGGCGGTATCTGATATTACTTCAGTGAATACCAAAGCGAGTCAAATTCACAAAGACTTTGGCAGTTGGGTCAACTTCTCAGTATGACGTTGCCTCCCTTTGGCCTGGCTGCATCTTGCTGCAAGATAACTGTTAGTGTCACAAGGCTAGAATCGTAGTACAGTTGGTTAAAACTTTCGTTTTTGTCTTAGCTATGGGTATTAAATAGTAATGAGTGAACAAGTAGCGCTAACTTTGTCCAATTGTTGCTCGACCAGGGAGAGACTAGGATTCCACGGAGGATTTAAGCTTAAACCTTCGGCTCTGTGTATAAGACCAGCTGCTAGTTTAATCTCAACAGATTCCTTAATAACACTAAGCTAGTAACTGGAAGTGCATGCCAGAATCTCTGTGTTGCCATACTGCAATAGATGGCAGGTATCAAGGAAACGCTATGCAGTCCCAGATTTGCTAGCCTGTTGCATGTGTGTGTGACGCTTATGCAGTATATACAGGTATTGATTATCTGATCGACATATGATTTGCTTCGGCTGAATGGAATACGGTAGACTTACTCCCTCCCCTTATGCGAACCAAGATTAACTACTTAAATTCTGCGTAGAACCAAAGAACAGGCGGACAGAGTTAGCGCTTCTTGCTGGCTCGTTACTACTTAATATTTCCCTGTCGGTAACGTCCGACAGTTGCTTTCTGGTTGACGTAGCCCCTGCTACTAACGGTTTAAGTGTTATTAAAGAGCCACATCTCGTTTCATTTGTGCCTTGATAATGAGTAGGTGATCACTTGTCGAAAATCGGTAGTTGAACTAAAAGTTATCCATCTGTTTGTTCGTAAGTTTTCTGAACACTGTGTAGCATAGTTTCCACGCTAGAAGTTACATCTTGAGTGTAAGTCCTGATCGAACAGAGTGCGTTTCGTTTTCCGTAGTTTTCTTATTTTCCTTAAGGTGAATAGTTTAACATTTAGATCGCGAGTGGTAGTAAGCTTTCCTATAAAGTACACACATACAATCTTCTGCAAAATCTGAGTACTACTACTTTATCCTGTTATACCTAATTACCACCAGCGATGAAAGGAACTTGGTTATTGTATATACGTCCAGTTCTTGATAACATTCTTTATATAATTCTAGACACTAGTTTTGGCCAACTCGGTTCAGACACAAATAACTGTTTTAACTGGAAAAGGAGCCAGTAGTTGAGGTAATTCTCAAAATTCACGTGGGTCATTACTTAAGAATGTGGTAATTGCAAATAATCTGTTCGTGTATGAAATTTATGGTTGACTACATGAACATGTTTAAAAGCAGCGTAAGCATCTATTGAGTGTACGTAACATCACTGGATTGCATATTGCAAGCATGTGTTTGAGAACTGTCAAAAAATATCCATCACACTGCCCATTACTAACCTTTCTAAAATGAAGTAAATTCCACTGTTGATTCTTGCTACTGTTATTGTTATTAATAGTTATTATTCTCTTTTCATTCTCATCTCGGCTTTTTAAACCTAAACGGATTTTTATGTGTTATAAAAGAATAGCGTGGATGCATAATGACAAATTACATGATCGTGTTTTGTAGATAAGGTAGCCTAAGTAATAAGATAAAATTAACAGAAGGCCAACGCCGATTACTTACTCCATCCTTCCAGAGATAAGCGAGTGTTTCGTTTCTTAAGTCCTCGGTGGAAGCCACGTAATCCTTTGCTGAAACTTCCTCGCCCCCCTACCCTACACCTGAGTTACGTTTACACAGAGCGAGGTGGGATACTGGAAATTCCTTTCAGAGGACCGAGGAGTCGCAGTGGCAAGGGCAGACGATTTGTTTCCGGGAAGTGAGGTGAAGGTGAGGGGGGAGGGGAGGGGGACCCTCAGTTGGTTTAACATCTCTTCGATGTTGTCACCGGTACTGGCGGTTAGCTGAGATGATAAAAAGACTGAAGAAAGCGGAAGTGACTTAAAATACAAACCCAGTGTCTTAATTGCTGTACCTTCTCGGTCATTCGTATCGAGTCACAGCTGTTATCTTACCACGATGTTCCTTATACTGTTGCATTTTACCACCTTGAATAGAAAGCTACTTATGGAAGACACTACCAACAACAAACTGATAGGCTTATTTTGACACCAAGTGTGTGCGAAAGATAATATAATGTAGAATAAATTTATCATGACCGAAAAGTGAAGCAAATTATTTGTACAGTACATGTAGAACATATTGATACTTTATGTCAAAGTACGTTAATTTATATCTGTGAACCGTGAAAACAATACATAACCAGCACTCCCAGGTGATTAACCTATCACTGCAATATTCACGTCAAATATTGCCAACGGTCGTCTGTTATATAAAAAAGTAATTTTATTCTAAATCGCGGGATGTATAGGAACTATGCTGCCAGTAACTATCTTCTATGATTCAGCCTCCGTACTTAAAAAATGACGGAACACTCTGATGTTATACATAGAGAAGTTTCATTAGGAATTAAAGTCTCATCTACACGGCCTGATAAAAATGTGAAGCACCTGTAAGGAGTGGAGGAATGAAATGAAACTTTGCAGGTTGCGAGGGTATGTGATGTTCTTTCAGCAATTACAAAGTCGAGTCAAATCTTCAAAGAACTTGCCACAACGAGTCCACTTCTTAATATGACGTTGTACGTCCTCTGGCGTGGATGCAAGCGCTGATTCGGTCGGGAAGGGATTCATATAGACATCGCATCCTCTCCTGAGGCAAACTGACCCACACCTGCTGTAATTGGTCCTTAACATCCTAGACTCTAGCACTGGGACGGAGATGAGTCTTTACTGGTCCCATACATGTTCTGTCGGGAACAGATCTGCCGATCTTGCAGGTCACAGGAATATGTCAACCCACGCAGACAGATTACAGAAACAAATACCAAATGTGGACGAGCATTGTCCTGTTGAAAAATGGCAGCACGACGTTGACACTTGAGACATAACTCATGAGGACGCATGACGTCCGTGACATACCGTTGCGCAGTCGATTTCCCTCCGTCATTACTATCCGTGATGTGAAGTCATACCCAATGGCTTCCCACACCATGGCAGCATCTCTGCGAAACATATGATGCATAAGGACTATAGACAGGTTTCCGCCATATTCACCGACTATGCTCAAACGATTCATTGCTGAACACAATGAGACGTCATTCGGCCTCAGTCTGTGTTTACCGGTCACAGTATCACTCCAAACGCAGCCGTTTGTTTTGTGGTGTTGATGGCAGCCTATGCATGTGACGGTGATTCCCTAGTACTGGTGTTCCTAGTCTCCGATCAATGGCATGGGATGACACAGAATGTTGCTGGCAGTCTATTACTTATTCTCGGATGGCAGGGCAGATGTGAAGGGAATGCGATGCACTCGGTGCATACTATGAAGACCCTTGCGGTGGTCAGATGTGGGCGACCGGAACCTGGCCAACGAATATGACTACCGTCACCGTTCCCAAGTAATGCAACATCGGGCTGCTGTCACACCCTAGTGCTCCACATATCTGACTACTGCGCGATTCGACGACCCAGACAAATGGAGATGCTCAATGAGGCCCATTTAAAACTCTGTCAGGTGCTAATAATGTGTCTCACACGACTATGCGAACCTACCAGGCCTGATAACAACACTAAACACGAACAGCACTTTTACACTCTGCCACAGAGAATTGCAATTCTAATCATTTACATTACCGCCGATGGTGTGTACACTGAGATCCTACATCCGACCATGTCTCTTGGGTGCTTAAGTTTGCTCTTCGCGCAGTCTATAAAGGTAAGAAAACAGGAATTATTTTGGCGTCGAAAACAAATGATGGGAGACAGCTACTTTCATTTTTGTCTCTAATCAGTTATTACGTAAGACATATATGTTGCACACAAAGATGGCGGAAAATCGTCACAATCTCCAGGGAGACGAATTTTCTTACATCCATTCAACATTAGCCACGCCGTGTTCATGTATGGTCATATGTCACAAATACGCAACATTGCATACTCTTTGGTTTACACAAACATCTGTTATTGGGTTTCAAGAGCATCCTCGTACTAGATTTACCATGAAGTGAGTTAAGCCTTTTTAGGCGAAGTGAATAGGAAAAACGTTTCATGCAGATCTCTGATAGAAAAGTACTTTCGTTCAATTTAAACTATTTTTCCTCTTAATTTACGTAGAAAGTTCTATACAAAAAAGTTTTCAACGTTATTAGTTTTGTGGCTCAGAAAGTGCGTAATGTGTGCTGCAGTTTCGAATTAGCTTTCCGTTTCCAGTGACATCGTCGCCGACTGGACGTTAAAACCTGATCTCCCCTCCTTCCTTCCGAACTACTTTTGTTATTGTAGTTTCTCGGTAAACCCTAAACTTCCTACCTTCCTTCTCTCACCAAAGACCTTTAAAATTTCACGAGATAACACGTAAACTCAGAATACTGAAAACGAGCAAACGTGTTCAGTCGATTTGTCCTTTACTTCAGGATTATTACTTATACTGGAATGAGAACTCTCCCTACAGCTACTAAATGAAAAATGCTTTGAGCATTGTTGTACCAACTATGTTGAGAAAATGACTCGTCTTTCTCCGGACAAGGAAAGGTTTGTAACGTTTATCTGATGTTACAGTCCAGTAGCATTATTACCAAACCGTTATTTGTTTACTCTCCACCTGTAGTTCACGACAAACGTCTTTGAAAGCATAAATATGTGTTTTTCATAATTATAGGCATTTCTGACGCTTAGTCTAATTGTTAGCTACTCCTTATTTAAAGTACATTAATATGTCATATACTAGTATTTATAAAATAAATTCTATTCTTTACAAAAAGAATACAAAGAGAATTCAGTATATAAATTTGGTATATAGCACCGGTATGATTGTTGAATGCATCAGGGCGTTAAGGGGCAGTAATTAACACACATCACTCGCGTTCTAGGAGAGCAGCGTTCATATCCCGGTCTAGTCAACCTGTCGTCTGAATTCTGCCGTTTGGCGGCGGGTGTGGCCGAGCGGTTCTAGGCGCTTCAGTCTGCAACCGCGCGACCAATACGGTGGCAGGTTCGAATCCTGACTCGGGCATGGATGTGTGTATTGTACTTAGGTTAGTGAGGTTTAAGTAGTTCTAAGTTCTAGGGACTGATGACCTCAGATGTTAAGTACCATAGTGCTCAGAGCCAATTCTGTCGTTTCCCTCAACCACGAAAAACTTGAGTATCTTTAAAAAGACCCCCCCCCCCCCGCGCCTTTCCATTGCATTCTTGTCTAATCCACGCATATGATCCAGCTCAAATTAAATTGCCTGACAAAGCCGGTCGAAGCGCCCAGCAAATATCGGCGGTATGTAAATAAGTAGTGTTGCAATTGTATGAAACATTTGTGGTCCAGCTTGCCTCAGGAGAGAATACGACGGCTTTATGACACCCTTCTCAACCAAATCAATGGATACACTCATGGCAGAGTGATACAAAGCCATACTGATAAGTGGAATCTTAATCTCAACTTTTTTTATAAATTTGACTTGATTTGGAATCACTGAAGTAACATCACATATCCTCCCGACCTGTGAAGTTTCACTTCGTTCCTCCTCTCCTTCTGGGTGCTTCACTTTTTTTTCTTTTTGCCAGAAAGCATTGTCTTCAACAATCACCGGAGAACTGAGAGGCGTTGTATCGAAGGTGACCCACAGCATCATGTTCTGTAATACCGTTTACATTATCAGTCTTGTGTTTCGTGCACTGCTCCTTTTTCCTTCTCGTTGCGCCCCGCAGATTTAGGTGGTACATGTTTCATTCTGCAATGGGTAAAAAACCCATCGTTTGCCAGCTAAGGACCGAAATCTACTGAATTACCTAGTTTATTTGAACGAAAAAAGCTGCTGTAAAACAAGTATTCATTTTTGTCTAAGCTCTCATACATTTGTAATTAATTTATCAATTCAGACAAGCCAACACCCATGTCGAGAAAAAATTTGTATTCATTTTCAAATATGAGTATAGTTTTCTGGTTTAGTCCAGCAGAAGTGGCCGAGCGGTTCTAGGCGCTACAGTCTGGAACTGCGAGACTGCTACGGTCGCAGGTTCGAATCCTGCCTCGGGCATGGATGTGTGTGATGTCCTTAGGTTAGTTAGGTTTAAGTAGTTCTAAGTTCTAGGGGACTGATGACCTCAGAAGTTAAGTCCCATAGTGCTCAGAGCCATTTGAACCATTTTTCTGGTTTCGCTGAAAATGAAATATAATCTGTCTGTAACCTAGTAAACAGGAATAGCTGTTACTGGTGTATAGTACACACCACTACTTACTGAGGACATTTATTGGTGGAATGCCGAGAGCATGCGACTGAAAACGAATCAGGCTGTATATTCAGTATTACAAAATATATCTCGCGAAATTACTGTGTTGGTAAAAATTACACAAATTCAGCGTTATATGGAAGTTTACGCGTCGGATTAGAATGAATACTTCTCCACGAGCTTACTGTACGATTGTTTTCTGAGTACAAAAAAAAGATGTGTACTATCTGTATAAAAATTGAAGTTTAGCTTACAACTGAAAACGAAGCAAAGACAGGATTATTCTTGTACAATCCATCGATAAATCTGGTAAAGAGTACCTTCTGTCAGAGCTACGCGTTGAAGAGTGGTCACTGATTTAAGTAGGCAAGACGCCGATGCGGATTTAAGCGAAGAGCAGTGGTCAGGATGGGTACTGGCTGCGTGTAGCCATTAGAAGCAAACGCCGTGGAAAACTAAGTGGCGGGATCCTTCTGCATGAGGACGCGCGCCCCCTCGCGGAAAGACTCAGCAGTCAGCACATGCGGCCGGCCGCAGCACTTCCGCGTCGCTGCCCGCAGAGCTCCGCGAGAAACATAACCTCCCAGGCTACCACTTAGATGGGAAGGGTGAAAAACCGAGGGACCGTCTCACTCGTGGCAAGTGCGGTACTTCACAAACAGTAAAAAATGGCTTAGGAATCTTGGCCATTCTACTGTAATATTTTAGTTGATAACGTGATAAACGCACTGTACGAGGACAGTTCTTCACAGGTACGAGGGACGTTCCCTTACTAAGGTCACGGAATGGAAACCATAGTAATAATCCGATAAAGCTTTGCACAGTTGTGTTGGGCAGTGTCTCTAGTATGTCTGTCGATCGTCTCACGGCGCTCTTTTCAGTTCTGAGCGCACAATGAGCAGGTAAAGTGGCCTAGAAAATACACTGAAGAGCCAAATAAACTGGTACACCTCCCCAACATCGTGTAGGGCTCCCGCCAGAACGCAGAAGTGCTGCAGCATGACGTGGCATGGACTCGACTAAACCGGGCTCGGTGACCGAGCGGTTCTAGGCGCTACAGTCTGGAACTGCGCGACTGCTACGGTCGCAGGTTCGAATCCTGCCTCGAGCATGGATGTGTGTGATGCCCTTAGGTTAGTCAGGTTTAAGTAGTTCTACGTTCTATGGGACTGATGACCACAGATGTTAAGTCCCATAGTGCTCAGAGCCATTTGACTCGACTAATGTCTGAAGTAGTGCTGGAGGGAATTGACACCATGAATCCTGCAGGGCTGTTCGTAAATTCATAGAGTACGAGAGGGTGGAGATCCCTTCTGAATAGCACTTTGCAAGACATCCCAGATATGCTCAAGAACGTTCATGACTGGGAATCTGGTGGCCAGCGAAAGTGTTTAAATTTAGAAGAGTGTTCGTGGAGCCACTCTGAACGTGAGTGGTGTCGCATTGTCCTGCTGGAAATACCCAAGTTCATCGGAATACACAATGGACATGAATGCATGCAGATGATCAGACAGGATGCTTGTGTACGTGCCACCTGTCAGAGTCGTATCACGACCCACACCATTACAGAGTCTCCACCAGCTCCAGCAGTTCCCTGCTGATATGCAGTGTCCATGGATTCATAGGTTCTCTCCATACCCGTTCACGTCCATCCCCTCCATACAATTTGAAACGAGACTCTTCCGACCAGGAAACATGTTTCCAATCATCTACAATCAAATGTCGGTGTTGACAGCCGAGGTGAGGCGTAAAGGTTTGTGTCGTGCAGTCATCAAGGGTACACGAGTACCGCATCGATGATGTTTCGTTACATGGTTCGCACGCTGACACTTGCTGATTGCCCAGGATTGAAATCTGCAGCAATCTGTGGAAGGATTGCACTTCTGTCACGTTGAACGATTCTCTTCAGTCGTCTCTGGTCCTGTCCTGGCAGGATCTTTTTTCAGCCACAGCGATGTTGGAGATTTGATGTTTCACCTGATTCCTGATATCCACAGCGTACTCTTGAAATGGTCGTACGGGAAAATCCCCACTTCATCGCATCACTCGTGCGCCGACTATATCATTACGTTAAAGGTCACTTAAATCTTGATAACCTGCCATTGTAGCAGCAGTAACTGATCTAACAACTGCGCCAGGCACGTGTTGTATATAGGCGTTACCGACCGCAACGCCGTATTCTGCCTGTTCACATGTTGCTGTATTTGAATACGCATCCCTATACCAGTTCCTTTGGCGCTTCAGCATAGTTTAAGTGCGAGCTGAGCAATTTCGCCTGAATTCATGCAGACCACACAAGGTAACTATCATGCATTTCGTTCTTCATGACAATTCTTGGTCGCGCATTGCAGAGGCAATGAAGACGCTTATGCAGCTCATGTGGAGCTACGGCGATAGAACAACAGCCAATCAGCGACGAGGGCGCCGAAGTGTGTACTTGCCTTAGCTAACACCTGTTATGCTAAGGACCGCAGTTAGTAATCAAATTAGCTAAAGATAATGGTTTGAGATACATAGTCATATCTAAGTAATCTTATCGATGGCAGGCAACGTTACACGCAAATTTCCGTGAGGTTTACTGAGTGAAATATGACTATTAAATCAGGTACGCTTTAGGTACCGTAATACCATTAATTTGTTACGATAATAAGCTGTAGTGCAGGAACAGCGTGCTTTCAGTACCACAAGTCGACGATGTCGTTTTGGAGACTCTATTCCATGCCACACCTTATAACAACGGTCACTAGCTTCAGAGAGTACTGACATATTGTTAGCTGGATAGTGAGAGATCGTACAGAGGTGTAACGTACCTTGAGTGAGCAAATTGACTTATTTCTTACAACACAAGTGGCCAAACGATCAACTGAACTACGTCTGAAGCACCGTAGACTCTCAGCACGGCGCTCATTGTTGCGGCTTTCCTTGACGCAGCAGCAAACAGTGCTGCGACGGAAGTGGTGTACCCAATGGTACCACTGGATACAGTATGACATCACTTTTTCAGACAAATCCCGATTCTTCGTACAGCATCGCGACTAACTTATCCGTGTACGGAGGCTTCAATGAGAACGAACATTGCCAGATTGTGTTCATCCTCATCATGTGGGCCCAGCATCTGGCGTGTTTGTATGGTACACCATCGGGTATACAAGGTACAGAAGAGGACGACATCTGGCTCACATAACCCGTAGTTTGGACAGTAGCCACTTCTTTTCTGATGTGTGGAGGCCTATGGCTGTACCCTAACTCTGAAGTCTCTGTGTTGTCATCCTCCAGCGAGATTGCCAAAGACCGCTTGCTGCCCCAGCTGTCCTGACTTACCTCTATAGTGTGTGTGTTAGACTGTTGCCGTGATCAGCAAGTTTCCGGATCTCTTACATGTTGAGAACTTCGGGTCGTAGGTTGCCGAAACAGGCGTGCCACCACTGACCATTGACTGTGATTGATGAACTCTGGAATGGAGCTGAAGTATGTGGGGCGTTCAATAAATAATGCATCAATTTTTTTTAAACCAGGTTGATTTTATTCAGAATTTCAATTCCCCAAATTATTTCCCACTCTTTTGGCTATAAAACCCTAATTTTGACGTATTCTCCATTAAATGCGACGGTCTTACGCAACCTGACTAGGAGGACCTGTATGCCTGCATGGTAAAACTCTATTGGTCGACTGCGAGGTCCGGGCTGTAGGTTGGATGACGAAGAACAGTCCAAAGCAGATCTGTGGGCTCCTTTCGGGTGACCAGACTTGTGTGAGGTCTTACTTTGTGATCCGTTGATCACTTCGAATGAGAGTATCCGCAACTTCCAACATTGGAGGATTCACAGACGTGTACGGCCGGCGGGCATGTACACTCCTGGAAATTGAAATAAGAACACCGTGAATTCATTGTCCCAGGAAGGGGAAAATTTATTGACACATTCCTGGGGTCAGATACATCACATGATCACACTGACAGAACCACAGGCACATAGACACAGGCAACAGAACATGCACAATGTCGGCACTAGTACAGTGTATATCCACCTTTCGCAGCAATGCAGGCTGCTATTCTCCCATGGAGACGATCGTAGAGATGCTGGATGTAGTCCTGTGGAACGGCTTGCCATGCCTTTTCCACCTGGCGCCTCAGTTGGACCAGCGTTCGTGCTGGACGTGCAGACCGCGTGAGACGACGCTTCATCCAGTCCCAAACATGCTCAATGGGGGACAGATCCTGAGATCTTGCTGGCCAGGGTAGTTGACTTACACCTTCTAGAGCACGTTGGGTGGCACGGGACACGTGCGGACGTGCATTGTCCTGTTGGAACAGCAAGTTCCCTTGCCGGTCTAGGAATGGTAGAACGATGGGTTCGATGACGGTTTGGATGGACCGTGCACTATTCAGTGTCCCCTCGACGATCACTAGAGGTGTACGGCCAGTGTAGGAGATCGCTCCCCGCACCATGATGCCGGATGTTGGCCCTGTGTGCCTCGGTCGTATGCAGTCCTGATTGTGGCGCTCACCTGCACGGCGCCAAACACGCATACGACCATCATTGGCACCAAGGCAGAAGCGACTCTCATCGCTGAAGACGACACGTCTCCATTCGTCTCTCCATTCACGCCTGTCGCGACACCACTGGAGGCGGGCTGCACGATGTTGGGGCGTGAGCGGAAGACGGCGTAACGGTGTGCTGGGCCGTAGCCCAGCTTCATGGAGACGGTTGCGAATGGTCCTCGCCAATACCCCAGGAGCAACAGTGTCCCTAATTTGCTGGGAAGTGGCGGTGCGGTCCCCTACGGCACTGCGTAGGATCCTACGGTCTTGGCGTGCATCCGTGCGTCGCTGCGGTCCGGTCCCAGGTCGACGGGCACGTGCACCTTCCGCCGACCACTGGCGACAACATCGATGTACTGTGGAGACCTCACGCCCCACGTGTTGAGCAATTCGGCGGTACGTCCACCCGGCCTCCCGCATGCCCACTATACGCCCTCGCTCAAAGTCCGTCAACTGCACATAGGGTTCACGTCCACGCTGTCGCGGCATGCTACCAGTGTTAAAGACTGCGATGGAGCTCCGTATGCCACGGCAAACTGGCTGACACTGACGGCGGCGGTGCACAAATGCTGCGCAGCTAGCGCCATTCGACGGCCACCTCCGCGGTTCCTGGTGTGTCCGCTGTGCCGTGCGTGTGATCATTGCTTGTACAGCCCTCTCGCAGTGTCCGGAGCAAGTATGGTGGGTCTGACACACCGGTGTCAATGTGTTCTTTCTTCCATTTCCAGGAGTGTAGAAGATCGGTCAAGTTTGCGCGACCTTGTTGCCATGATTACAAAAGCCTCACTCCATGAGTCACCCTGCTTTTGTTCTCTATCAGGTCACCATAAACAATCTGCAAGTCCCAATGAATATCTGTGATGCTCTGCTTTGCCGCCAAAAGACACTCAATGGCAAGTACTTGGAACGCACCTCCGTTACACACGCCGTTGTGAAGGTTACTTGTAGCGCCGCCACAAATCGGAACTTCATGAAACTATAGGGGCTCCAGCGGGAATACTCCACGATGTTCCACAACAAATTCCACATTTTTTTCAACCGGAATTGGTCTAGAAAAAAAGTTGTATTACTTACTGAAGGCCCTCATAGCAATGAATGACCTACCCGCGTCTGTCATCCGAACTGCGATTGACTTGTAGCTCAGCTGCGTTATAGCAGAGGTGGCAACTCTATGCACTAACGTTCACACTCCGCAGACCGCCAAATCTCTTACAGATTTAATAATGTACTTTTATTAATACACTGTACTACTATAAACAAGTATAATATGGTTATTTGTTATCCTTCCTAGAGTTCTAAATTTAAGGACTAGAAGCGTAAAATAAACCCAAGGAATACTAATACAATGTTGCTACCGAGCAACAGAAACGTTTTACCTGGTGTGGGGTGTTTGTACGTTAATGAAGCGTCCGACACTATAACGAATGGTACGTGTATGCTGCACGGAACAGACTAATCACTGAACCTTTATACACTACTGGCCATTAAAACTGCTACACTTCGAAGATGAAGTGCTACAGAGGCGGAATTTAACCGACAGTAAGAAGATACTGTGTTATGCAAATGATTAGCTTTCCAATCGATTCCTCATACACAAACAGCAATTGACCGGCGTTGCCTGGTGAAACGTTGTTGTGATGCCTCGTGTAAGGAGGAGAAATGCGTACCATCACGATTCCGACTTTGATAATGGTCGTATTGTAGCCTACCGCGACTGTGGTTTATCGTATCGCGACATTGCTGCTCGCGTTGGTCGACATCCAATGACTATTAGCAGGATATGGAATCGGTGGCTTCAGGAGGGTAATACGGAACGCCGTGCTGATCACAACGGCCTCGTATCCCTAGCAGTCGAGGTGACAGGCCTCTTAGGCGCATGGCTGTAACGGATCGTACAGCCACGTTTCGATAGGGACGTTTGCAAGACAACAACCATCTGCACGAACAGTTCGACGACGTTTGCAGCAGCATGGACTATCAGCTCGGAGACCATGGCTGCGGATACCCTTGACGTCGCATCACAGACAGGAGCGCCTACGATGGTGTACTTACCGACGAACCTGGGTGCACGAATGGCAAAACCGTGCGGTTATAGGCGCTACAGTCTGGAACCGCGCGACCGCTACTGTCGCAGGTTCGAATCCTGCCTCGGGCACGGGTGTGTGTGTGATGTCCTTAGGTTAGTTAGGTTTAAGTAGTTCTAAGTTCTAGGGGACTAATGACCACAGTAGTTAAGTCCTATAATGGTCAGAGCCATTTGAACCATTTGAATGGCAATACGTGATTTTTTCGGATGAATCCAGATCCTGTTTACAGCATCATGATGGTCTCATCCGTGTTTGGCGACATCGTGGTGAACGCACATTGGAAGCATGT
Source organism: Schistocerca gregaria (assembly GCF_023897955.1). NCBI lineage: Eukaryota > Metazoa > Arthropoda > Insecta > Orthoptera > Acrididae > Schistocerca > Schistocerca gregaria. Next base: position 177,064,406 of record NC_064931.1, on the reverse strand, counting down.
ATTCGTCATCGCCATACTGGCGTATCACCAGGCGTGATAGTATGAGGTGCCATTGGTTACACGTCTCGGTCACCTCTTGTTCGCACTGACGGCACTTTGAACAGTGGACAATACATTTCATATGTGTTACGACCCGTGCCTCCACCCTTCATTCGATCCCTGCGAAACCCTAGATTTCAGCAGGATAATGCACGACCTCATGTTGCACGTCCTGTACGGGCCTTTCGGGATACAGAAAATGTTCGACTGTTGCCCTGGCCAGCACATTCTCCAGATCTCTCACCATTTGGAAACGTCTGGTCAATGGTGTCCGAGCAACTGGCTCATCACAATACGCCAGTCACTACTCTTGATGAACTGTGGTATCGTGTTGAAGATGCATGGGCAGCTGTACCTGTACACGCCATCCAAGCTCTGTTTGACTCAATGCCCAGGCGTATCAAAGCCGTTATTACGGCCAGAGGTGGTTGTTCTGGGTACTGATTTCTCAGTATCTACGCACCCAAATTGCGTGAAAATGTAATCACATGCCAGTTGTAGTATAATATATTTGTCCAACGAATACCCATTTATCACCTGCGTTTCTTCTTGGTGTAGCAATTTTAATCGTTTTAATGGCCAGTAGTGTACTTTTATAATCAATTCTTATCAAATTATAAATAAAATTTTATATTACACGTTAGAAGTATTTCAGTTTAACTTTTTTCCATTAGTGTTACAATTAAGATCCATAAGTTCTTAGGACTAACGCATTCGGTCTTCATTGTTTGTAATTTTGATATTTCCATTGCGTAATAGGAACATGGTTCGAAAAGAGATGAAATGTTCCTGATTTATAGAGTAAATTTCTAGGCCTAGTTATGAAGACTTACTATCCTTATGACAATACACATGTGAGCAATGGGAAACATATGCAGGAGTGATTAGCTAAGCAGTGGCGGCGCTCAGCAGAACGGCGATAGTGGTGCTTATTGATTGCGCCCCGTCGCCACTGTACATCCCTGGCGCCGCTGCCGCCTGCCGGCTCCTTTAATCTGGTATCGCCTATTCTTTCGCCGGCGACATAACGCCCCCGCGACCCTCCGACCTGCTCGCCCTCAGGCACATTTATTTATTTCGCTCTTCCCCCTGTTTTCCTGCACCGCCGTTCTCTCGGACTTTCGGCTCAGTGTATATCACTGTTTCTCTACTTTCCTTTATTTTATTGTTGCACAATGCATAGGCAATTACAGACACTGTTACAAACGTTAGACGAAAACGTTACACTCTTTTCAACAAACGTCAGACCTGTTTATGACATGAAGAGTTTTTCAGTTACATTCATATTGTTTTGAATGGAAGAAAGAAATAATAATTTCAAACAATTTTTGTGCACTGAAGGCATTCGATGACACTTGAAATACTTAATAATTAAAATTATTATTACTAGTGTGTATCGTTATATTGAAAAAAGCATAATGACTTTGTCAGATGGCGTTCAAGCCCTCCAGGGTTAGTTCTATATAGAGTTGTAAAACTACTGCTGTCTACTATAGATTATCTTAAGTAAGCATAGGCTACAGTAGGCTTCGTAGTAACTTTGGTCAGCTAAGGTGGTACAGGCAATACCTGTGTGGAAGGTGTGTTGCATATACATCTGGCGTTATCTCATAACGATCACTTTCTTTGTGTATGCGATCAGCATCCTATGAGTTTCCTGTAGACACCGGAAGTGTTGAACCGTCTAGAAACTCAGCGAGGATATACAGGGTGAGTCACCTAACGTTAACGCTGGATATATTTCGTAAACCACATCAAATACTGACGAACCGATTCCACAGACCGAGCGTGAAGAGAGGGGCTAGTGTAATTGTTTAATACAAACCATACAAAAATGCACGGAAGTATGTTTTTTAACACAAACCTACGTTTTTTTTAAAATGGAACCCCGTTAGTTTTGTTAGCACATCTGAACATATAAACAAATACGTAATCAGTGCCGTTTGTTGCATTGTAAAATGTTAATTATATCCGTAGATATTGTAACCTGAAGTTGACGCTTGAGTACCACTCCTCCGCTGTTCGATCGTGTGTATCGGAGAGCACTGCAACATACATCGCGTTTCTACAGAATGATTTGCCAACGTTGCTCGAAAATGTCCCACTGGAAACGAGTCGACGTATGTGGTATCAGCATGATGGTGCACCTGCACATTCCGCAATTAACACTAGGCTGACTCTTGACAGGATGTTCGACGGGCGTTTCATAGGAGGTGGAGGACGCATAAATTGGCCAGCCCGTTCTCCTGATCTTACACCCCTGTACTTCTTTCTGTGGTGTACGTTAAAGGAGAATGTGTACCGTGATGTGCCTACAACCCCAGAGGATATGAAACAACGTATTGTGGCAGCCTACGGCGACAATACACCAGATGTACCGCGGTGTGTACGACATTCATTAGGCCAGAGATTGCAATTGTGTGCAGCAAGTGATGGCCACCACATTGAACATCTATTGGCCTGACATGTCGGGACACACTCTATTCCACTCCGTAATTGAAAACGGAAAGCACGTGTGTACGTGTACCTCACCCCTCATGGTAATGTACATGTGCGTCACTGAAAAAGACCAATAAAAAGGTGTTGGCATGTGGACGTAATGTGCTGTTCCAGTCATTTCTGTACCTAAGGTCCATCACCGTTCCCTTCGGATCCCTACGTAATTCGGTGCTCTCCGATACACACCATCGAACAGCGGAGGAGTGGTACTCAAGCGTCAACTTTAGGTTACAATATCTCCGGATGTAATTAACATTTTACAATGCAACAAACGGCATTGATTACGTATTTGTTTATATGTTCAGATGTGCTAACAAAATTTGGTTGCATAAATGCTGTAAAGCTAAGCGATCAATTAATTTTTATTACCTATAAAATCCAATTCATAGTAGGAGAAGATGTAAAAAAAACAATAGATTATTACTGAACAATATGCGGTTCTAATTATGTGCAAAACAAGCAAAAAAAAAACTGTCGGCTCCCAGTTTCTGTCTTAGACATTGCTTACGTTTCTTTCCCTACTAACACTATCAATACTGGTGGTAATTCTACCGTTTACTGCGTCCTTTATGTAATGTATCAAAATTACAAAGCCGTAGTTTTGGCAGAGCGTAGCTCTAGTCCTATGCGTCTTCATGATTTACTTGTAACACAATGAAATGATATCAAGAAATCAAGGCCTGTGCACTAATCGAATATATGAATTATTTACATATACATACATACTCCATACGTCAATGGCATACTGTACATCGCAGAGGGTATCTTGTACGCCTGTTAGCCATTCCAGTTCCTGGCCCACTCGCAAATGGAGCGAGTGAAAAACCATTGTTTGTACTCGTATCCTACCGTACGAGCCGTGATTTCTCTTATCATGTCTTCGGAATCCTTATGCCAGATGTTTGTTGGTGGCAGTTGGATCGATCGGTCTGGTGTCTGTCACAAATTCTGGTTCTCTAAAGTTTCTAAATAACGGTTCGAGGAAAGAAAGCCTTCTTACCTCCAGGGATTCCAGTTTGAGTTCACGGTGCGTTTCCGTAAAACTCTCATGTTAATCGAGCCACCTGGTAACAAATTTACCAACACACCTCTGAACTGCTTTGATGTCTTTCTGCAGTCCTACTTGGTGGGGATGCCAAACACTCTGTCAGCACTCAAGAATTGGCATACAATTGTTCTGTACGCGTACAGAACAATACCTTCATGGATGAGCTGCACTTTCATAGAAGCCTCCCAATAAATCATAATCGACAGCTTGCCTTCCCTATGACCGACGTTACATCTCGTTGCATTTCATTTGCAAACGTTAGTCTTAGACATTTACTCGACGTGACTGTGTCAAGCAGCACACTGTAGATACTAAATTATAACAAAATAGGATAATTTTTCCAACTCATCTGCATTAATGAACATTTTTCCACATTAAGAGTAATTTTCCATTTATCAGTTATGTTATATACTGTTTGGGCTACAATAAATCCGAAGTGTATAACCGATCGAACATTTACGATGTCATATCTGACGTCAATTCCGATCCACCATCAATTGGAAAGACGCCACAGGCGAATTGCTATAACTGTGAGCCCGTTTGCCTCAGAAAAGGAATGTAGTTCGACTTATACTACTGGTCATTAAAATTGCTACACCACGAAGATGACGCACTAAGAGCGCGAAATTTAACCGACAGGAAGAAGATACTGTGATATTCAAATGATTAGCTTTTCAGAGCTTTCACACAAGGTTGGGCCGGTGGCGACACCTACAACGTGCTAACATGAGGAAAGTTTCTAACCGATTTCTCATACACAAACAGCAGCTGACCGGCGTTGCCTGGTGAAACATTGTTGTGATGCCTCGTGTGAGGAGGAGAAATGCGTACCATCACGTTTCCGACTTTGATAAAGGTCGGATTGTAGCCTATAGCGATTGTGGTTTATCGTATCGCGACATTGCTGCTCGCGTTGGTCGAGATCCAATGATTGTTAGCAGAATATGTAATCGGTGGGTTCAGGAGGGTAATACGGAACGCCGTGCTGGATCCCAACGGCCTCGTGTCACTAGCAGTCGGGATGACAGGCATCTTATCCGCATGGCTGTAACGGATCGTCCAGACACGTCTCTATCCCTGAGTCAACAGACGGGGACGGTTGCAAGACAACAACCATCTGCACGAACAGTTCGACGACGTTTGCAGCAGCATGGACTATCAACTCGGAGACCATGGCTGCGGTTACCCTTGACGCTGCATCACAGACAGGAGCGCCTGCGATGGTGTACTCAACGACGAACCTGGGTGCACGAATGGCAAAATGTCATTTTTTCGGATAAATCCAGGTTCCGTTTACAGCATCATGATGGTCGCATCCGTGTTTGGCGACATCGCGGTGAACGTGCATTGGAAGCGTGTATTCTTCTTCGCCATACTGGCGTATCACCCGGCGTGATGGTATGGGGTGGCATTGGTTACACGTCTCTGTCACCTCTTGTTCGCATTGACGGCACTTTGCACTGTGGACGCTACATTTCAGACGTGTTACGACCCGTGGCTCCACCCTTCATTCGATCCCTGCGAAACCCTAGATTTCAGCAGGATAATGCACGACCGCATGTTGCGGGTCCTGCACGTGCCTTTCTGGATACAGAAAATGCTCGACTGCTGCCCTGGCTAGCACATTCTCCGTATCTCTCACCAATTGAAAACGTCTGGTTAATAATGGTCGAGCGACTGGCTCGTCACAATACGCCAGTTACTACTCTTGATGAACTGTGGTATCTTGTTGAAGCTGCATGGGCAACTGTACTTTTACAGGCCTTCCAAGCTCTGTTTGGGGTACTGATTTCTCAGGATCTATGCACCCAAATTGCGTGAAAATGTAATCACATGTCAGTTCTAGTATAATTTATTTGTCCAATGAATACCCGTCTATCATCTGCATTTCTTCTTGGTGTTGCAATTTTAATGACCACTAGTGTAGATAAGCATGCAACATCTCATTGGGCCAATGAAGCTGCTACGTCCTACTGTCATAAAACCTGTGGAGTCTACTTTATGTAATCAAAGTCTACGGACACATCACCGAATTCATAATGTTTTCATATTTTTGAACCATAGTCTTGTAATAAGGTTTGAATGATATTTCCACCATTTGACTATACTATCTTGATTTCAGCCTTAAGCCATTATCAATAACAATTTTTGCCTTTTTAAGTAAAATCGCATCTAGATCTATTGAAGTGGCGTGCCAGCGTGTAGATAAGTACAAAATCAATGAAACATTTTCAACTTTAGTTGATTTTGTGCTTATGTACATTCTAGGACTCCCAGTTCAATGGACCTCGACACTAATTCCACTTAACAAAGTCTGTTCATACTCAAAATTGATGTACTTGGTAATGGCTTCAAGGCCAAAATCGTAATAGTAATGTAAAATAAAGTAGTTGTACATTAAAACGGCGGACGTATCACTCAGATATCACTGACTTCACGCTGTGGGAGCTCGGGCAGTGCAATTTCGTTATAACAGGTTTTATTAATGGACAAGGAAACCATCAGATGTCAGCCATAGACTTATCAGCACGCATCATCCAGACATTCAAGTGGAATGACTTGCGAAAACCATGCAAAACTCAGATAAGGACGGCAATAACGTATCCTCTTAGCACATGCATTATCATTTAATTCCAACAACTCTCCAGGTCATTGAGCGGGAGGGCGTATTATTGAAGGGAGTACGCGTGTAGTTAGAAGAACTGGACTACAAATCTCCGTTGGGGCATTCTGACGTGGTATATTTAATTATTTCCATCAATCATTTCAGGGGGATAACATGACGAGTCTTTCAACAAGGCTATGTCATATTTCTTCTCTCATGATCATCCCAACGAATTCAATTAGTTACGTCGACTTGACGTTAAACACTTAAATTTCTACCTTCTCATCGTTATGTGTGCTTAAGGTGTAGTTTAGTGATTGTTTTTGTTACTCACAGCGTCCTCTCGAGATATATTTCTGCCTTTTACAGTCGCATATTTCACTAACTACTGTCCTGACATCCCGTCGTTCGTAAATGTGATCCTCTCTAAGTGATGCGTTGAGAAGATTACCTGTCTTAATAAATCAACTGTTATATCTGCTCACTGGTCTATGTTTATCATTGTTTATCTTTCCTATTTTTCTGAGTATCAATAGACTGTCCGAAGCCCTTCGCTTCTCCTGGTTTGGCGATCCTCACTGTAAGATTGTTTTCTTTTGCCAAACGCTTCTTTCAATATCTCTGGGCCAAATTTATAACCCTTTGGAAAGCATTTTAGTTATTTAATTTCCCAGACGAACTGAATAAACTAAATCCAGAGATATGACAACGGATTTTCCGAATGTTTCTTAAACGATTTCAGACCACTGTATAGTTAGTTTCTTCAATAAGACCACGACCAGTTTCCTGATTCATCATAGTGCAGCTAAGCTATTGCTTCCAATTCTAGTGACCTGCAAGCCAACGGGGCTTCAAACTTTAACCATTCTTCCTTATATTATTTGCCCACACAAACACACACACACACACACACACACACACACACACACACACACACACACACACACACACCTTTGAAAATGGCTTATCTGTGTCAATTGTGGGCCGTACCTCGCTACTTCCGTTGGAGGACCAAGCGGTTTGGCTGTATCAGAGAGGTCGAACCTCCACTTTTTGCCCTCTCTGCAGAACAAACGTAGAAGTTTACTTCACACGAACTCATCACAGTATCCACTCTGGACGGTTGCACTTCAGATTAAACGTTGCTCTCAGCTCTGAAGAACTGCCACGTGACACAAGTGAGAACATGGTTCCAGTTCGGCTGTTAAACTACCGAAGGAGCTTACCGACCGAGAAGGCGCTTTGGTTGAGAGAGAGCATTTGTAAGTTGCAGGAATTGAGCTTCAGTATCCACTGAAAGTTGTTATTCAGATTTCCTACTATTTCCCATAATTTATTATAGACGTAAGTGGGAGGTTTTCTTAGTATAGATCAGTACCAGATACTTTCCGTATTCTTGTCTAATGGAGCTAGTGCTCCGTCTCTAATAACCTATCTGCTGGCGAGACGTTGCAGTCCAATCTTCCATCTTCTCCATGAATGCATTATTACATCGCAAGAAGTACAGAACGAAGGACTACTTAATTCTTGCTCTACTTTTTTAAAATATTTTGATCCTATTGTGTTTCCTGGCTGTTTGCTTGCATAGTCCTACGTTTTCTTATTTCGTTTTCGATAACTTTTCCATTTTCTGTCGTTTAAATTTCCTGTAAGAAAGACAGCGTCTATCACCTTCAGTTTATATTATGAGACTGAGCGTGAAGTGGGATTAGTTGGTACCTATGCACTATAGGAATGGGGCTCAAATCGCAAGTCATCAATCGTGGTATAATTTTCCAACGCTTTAGTGTTCCCTTAGAAAAAACACGGCTGATTTCCTCTTACATCCATCCAGAATCCGAGCTTGCACTCCAGTTCCAAAGGAAATTTGGTTTGGATCACCATATGAAACAATTTTAAACAATCAGTGAGTCTCATTACAGTGTACTGTCCATTTCTGGCTGAGGTAGTCATTGATTAGAACACAGTTTCTCTCTTCGAGATTCCTGGTTGTCTGTTCGTCAGCTCATGTGTTATCAACTATATAAATTGTTTCTTTTTTATATTGGTGACTTTGTAGATCGCGCTCCCATTGCTCTTAAGATAAATCATTTTGATAGCTGCTTTCAGAGTGTACTTGCTACCAGCCTTTTTGTTAGTATTAGCCTTCAGCATCCGGCGTTCTAATTTTTCGAACCTGCTGATTAATTGAAGTGCGTAACAACCCACTATAAATTCTACCTCTTTGCTGAGTTTGCATCTATTGAATCTCTCAATTACATTGTTAGATATTTTTTTAGTGTTAAACGTTTTCTGCATTTTGCCTGTTGTCTTGTAAGTCTTCCACTATCTTTTGTAATCGAGGAATGTATTTCATTGATCACGTGACCATCTATTTGTTTGCCTGTTTCTTGAAACGCCTGTTTGCTTTTAATTAGAGTGGAATATGCGTCTTCCTCGCCGGTCTGCTTCGTGAGCCTTTTATTTTTCTCTGTCTTCCCTAGTACGTTTCATCACGAAGGTTTCCTTTTTTCTGAATATTTCTTTTTTAGCGGTTTTCACGTTTAAAGTCCTAGTCAGTATGGAACTAAAACTAACTCCTAGATCATGCCCATAATACCGCGTTATGGGGACCGGCTGCGATCTCATTCTTCGCTGTACGGTGTTATGCTGTTGATTTTTGGGAACGCTTGGGGTCAGCGCCCAGTTTTCCTGGCCGTTGGGTTCCCCCTTGGAGTCGTTACTTTTCATTCAAATATCTTCTCGATAGAATCACGAGTCGGCTAATCCCGCGCGGCGCGCGCACACACAAACACACACACACACACACACACACACACACACACACACACATACTCTTCAAGGAAAAATCCGTCGCAGTACCAGGATTTGAACCCGGTTCCTCTTCATAACAGTCAGATGCACTGTGACTACTAAGCTTGACGTGTGTGTAACGAACGTTGTTATACACTCCTGGAAATGGAAAAAAGAACACATTGACACCGGTGTGTCAGACCCACCATACTTGCTCCGGACACTGCGAGAGGGCTGTACAAGCGATGATCACACGCACGGCACAGCGGACACACCAGGAACCGCGGTGTTGGCCGTCGAATGGCGCTAGCTGCGCAGCATTTGTGCACCGCCGCCGTCAGTGTCAGCCAGTTTGCCGTGGCATACAGAGCTCCATCGCAGTCTTTAACACTGGTAGCATGCCGCGACAGCGTGGACGTGAACCGTATGTGCAGTTGACGGACTTTGAGCGAGGGCGTATAGTGGGCATACGGGAGGCCGGGTGGACGTACCGCCGAATTGCTCAACACGTGGGGCGTGAGGTCTCCACAGTACATCGATGTTGTCGCCAGTGGTCGGCGGAAGGTGCACGTGCCCGTCGACCTGGGACCGGACCGCAGCGACGCACGGATGCACGCCAAGGCCGAAGGATCCTACGCAGTGCCGTAGTGGACCGCACCGCCACTTCCCAGCAAATTAGGGACACTGTTGCTCCTGGGGTATCGGCGAGGACCATTCGCAACCGTCTCCATGAAGCTGGGCTACGGTCCCGCACACCGTTAGGCCGTCTTCCGATCACGCCCCAACATCGTGCAGCCCGCCTCCAGTGGTGTCGCGACAGGCGTGAATGGAGGGACGAATGGAGACGTGTCGTCTTCAGCGATGAGAGTCGCTTCTGCCTTGGTGCCAATGATGGTCGTATGCGTGTTTGGCGCCGTGCAGGTGAGCGCCACAATCAGGACTGCATATGACCAAGGCACACAGGGCCAACACCCGGCATCATGGTGTGGGGAGCGATCTCCTACACTGGCCGTACACCTCTGGTGATCGTCGAGGGGACACTGAATAGTGCACGGTACATCCAAACCGTCATCGAACCCATCGTTCTACCATTCCTAGACCGGCATTTAACTTGCTGTTCCAACAGGACAATGCACGTCCGCATGTATCCTGTGCCACCCAACGTGCTCTAGAAGGTGTAAGTCAACTACCCTGGCCAGCAATATCTCCGGATCTGTCCCCCATTGAGCATGTTTGGGACTGGATGAAGCGTCGTCTCACGCGGTCTGCACGTCCAGCACGAACGCTGGTCCAACTGAGGCGCCAGGTGGAAATGGCATGGCAAGCCGTTCCACAGGACTACATCCAGCATCTCTACGATCGTCTCCATGGGATAATAGCAGCCTGCATTGCTGCGAAAGGTGGATATACACTGTACTAGTGCCGACATTGTGCATGCTCTGTTGCCTGTGTCTATGTGCCTGTGGTTCTGTCAGTGTGATCATGTGATGTATCTGACCCCAGGAATGTGTCAATAAAGTTTCCCCTTCCTGGGACAATGAATTCACAGTGTTCTTATTTCAATTTCCAGGAGCGTACATTACTGAAATGAGGCTGATAGCTCTGTATTTTTTTCCTTGTCTCTGCCGTTGATATAAAGTAGAACAATTACAGCAGTATTCCGAACTCCGGGACTTGGTTTTTTTTGCAGACGTTCTGTAAACAGTTTTACATGTTCCTTTTGTATTAGTCACACATCAGATGGTTTTATGTGCTCAGTATTACATTAATTTCGAAATATCAGTGCTTTAATTTTTAACTTTCATTGTTTGATTAAAATTTTGAACTGTAGAAATATTAAAGGAAATCTTCAAAGTTTTGTACAATACAGTCCCTTCTCTATTGATTTTTACTGTGCTGTCTGTCTTCTTAACTGATAAAGTGTGAAGTCTACAAGTTTGTGTAGTTTTCCTTGCATAGTTATTGCTTTCAAATGTTTTTCTTATTAAGTATTCATTGTACCATCTCACTTCATGTCGGGGAATTTACCAGTAATTTTATTTTATTTAGCATAGTCTATAAAATACCCGTTTTTCATTTGATTAAACTTTTGCTAAATAATGCCCCTTTCGCTTACGTCACTATAATCTTTGTATAACGAGATAATCATTATACATAACCAAAGTTGGTGGGTATGGATAAAATACTAAACGATAACCATTGTTTACTCCAAAGCTACACTTGCTGCTTAATTCAATCTGGTATACCAACCTACTCTAAAATACTCTAATACGCACTTCTGATTTCCTGCCTCATAAATTTGTTTCTCTCTAGTTCTGTTCGTTCTGGATCTTACTGGTTTACGATTTGGAAGAGGCTTGAGACGTCATATCCATTAACATACCGTTATTGTTTAATAAGTAGTTTCATTTTAGTTCTATTTACTTCTTGCAAAACCACTTTCAATTTTTTTCTTCTGAAAGTAACTGTTAAGGACAACAATGTTGCTCCTTTCGACAAATTAAAATAATGTATCACCTGTGTTGTTTCTGTTATTGTACCAAAATTTCCCACTTAAGAATCTTTCTTTAGTATTTATACAACTTTTGCGTTAAAATGCCCCATTATCACTTAATTACTTAATGCATGTTTGTCTTCCAGCTTACGTCTGTCATAATATCTGTAAGGGCTTAGGCTTACAGGACTCTATAATTCTCGCTTTTCCTTGCTCTTTAAAAAAGTGCCCTGATTTAAACAATGCAGAAATCTTTTATTGGAAAAAAAGTAATCCGTATTTTTATATTATATTAGTGCATAACGGGCATGCACTTGAGAACGAATGCTGAGTGTAGTATACCTTACAATTTCTCATCTCCTCTGTTCTGAGGCGTAAATAGTAGTGTGGATATGTTACAGAGTTTACGAGATTTCTAAATCAGTGTCTAATAAACTCTCACTGCCGTACGGGCGCAAACCTTGAACAACTACGGAAGAAACACATTACCCTTTATTTTTCATGAGCGACAGACTATATGGATGTGGTAAATGCCTTTATGTTGAGGATTGTAAGACGATATGAAACATGGCGAGTGGAAATCGGCGTTAACTACGAGACGCACATTAAAACTCCTCCTTTGTTAATACTGCCAACGAGGTCGCCAATATTGGCGCGGAACGCTTTATGTTAACAAAGCAATAATACTGGCTTTTTCTTCCAACGGGCGAACACGATACAAGCAATAGCCACATTCTTTACTGGCACATTTTGCGCGCATTAATAATTCTTTAATCTGGTCGAACACAGAGTTGACTCCTGTCGCCCAAAATGAACAACACATAACATGCAGGAACATGCAGCGCACCCTCCCTGGAAACCGCGGATGAATTTCCCAACCTAGGAAACACGATGCGGAGCGTGTTCAAAACGCCGATGACATCGCAAATAGCACCACTACACTCACCCATTTGCTTTACTGAGTTTATTAATGGCGCGAATCTCTTCGTGCACATGACATATCAATAGTTAAATATGTATGCCCGATGAAATCGAAATAAGCACAACTCTGACAATACGTTTTGCCCAGTAAGGACGTGAGTAGATAAACACGCCATTAGCTTGTCATTGCTCGTTTCGGTTCGTTAGCGATAAAATATATGCACCCTCTGTGTGTTTAGTATGTCTTCAACTTCTTAATTATTTTTCCGTGGACTAGAGGTGGAAGATACCTATGATTGTTTTCAGAATGGTATCCGTGTCATTTGAAAATTGGCGCTTAATAACACCGTTTATCGTGTCAAATTCAATAACGCATACTTATGAATGGCGTTGAATAATGTTTATGGTATCCTTGGCGTCTGAAGGTATTGTGCATTTTGGATTCCATTTTAGGCATAAGGAGCGAGACTTTGTGGTGTCTAACTGTTTTTCTATCTTCTAATGGAACCTACTTCAAGGTCCAATCGAGACATCGTTATTTGGGTTAGCCATGATTTTTCTTAATCGATTAGACGAATACTAGGGTGCTTCCTTGAGCCGCTGTTTCTTCACTAGCCTGACGTTACTCATCTGAGTTAATGATGCGTTCCTTACTCACTAGCTATCGATGCTAGTTAAGCCCTAAATAAATAAACTGTTTTATAAAGCACTTTTCACCCCAACTGGCAAAAAGTAAATGAAGACGAAAGAGTAAGTTTGCTATGTCCCATCAAAAAAGAGGTTGTTCAAGATGAACAATATCATAGTTGATTACTAATGTCATAATTATCTTAGCCACGCTAATGTACTACTTATTTTTCACTTACCATCTCTCAGACACAGGAGAGCGGAACGCTTCGACTTGTATCTTTGCACTTGTAACATTTTTGTCCTATAATCCTATATATTAGTTCCTATTCGAAATTATACGTACGCGGTTTCCACCAGAAACATATAAACTTTCTTGGTTAATGTAGAAACACCCTGTGTACTTTATTTCATGTTTATAAAAATAGGTGGAAATTTCTATTTAAAATATTCACCATTATATAATTATAAAAATATAGCAAATAGGTGGAAATTTCTATTTAAAATATTTACCATTATATAATTATAAAAATATAGCAATGTCCACATTAAAGCGAATAATAATATTGATTGTTACGTCAGTTTAAGTCTTACTGATGTTTTTAATTTTAGCGGTTAGTAAAACATTGCTTGTAGCAATGCTACGGTGGAAATTGCTGTATCTTTGACAAAGCTTGACATTTAGTAAAGTTGTCCGAGACATTAAGAGGTGATCCATTAATCAATAGACGTTGCTGCTTTTGAGCCGGTAATAAAGTGTACAGTTAGAAGACAAAACCAATTTGAGTGACATGAAATCAAAATGTTTCTCCATCAATGTAATTTTTCTTCAACTAGGAAACTACGTCTGTCATATGTGTTTACACAGATTAAAATGAACAATGAAGTCAACAAATACAAAGTAGGATGCATCGCTGGACTTTTTTAGAAGACGAGGCAGTATCTCAGAATTCATCAGAAAATCGACGAGGGCGTGCTGACAGTAAAGCCTCCAAATTTCTCATGTGAAGATTCTTAAAGCCTTTTAAATGAAACAAACTTTATTGACATTCTACATCTTTATTCTTCATCTCCTAATGTTTCTCAGCGTAGTCACCCTGCAGACAAACACATTTCTCCCAACGAGAGACCAGTTCGTTGACACAGTCACTGTAGAATGTTTGACATTGTTAACAGAGCCACAACCTCACCTCTGCTCGACAGCTCCATCACTGTCAAAGCGAAGTCCTCGAAGGTGATGTTTAAGTTTTGGAAACAAATGAAAATCGGATAGGGCCAAATCGGGACTGTATAGAGGGTGATCGATGGCAGTGAACCCAAGGCGTCGGATATCTGCACATGTCGCAGCGCTCGCGTGTAGTCTGGCATTGTCATGCTGAAGTAAGGGTTGCTCCATGTGTGGACGAATGTTTTCTGCGATGAGAACTCGACTACAGAGCGCAGTTTCTCACTCACCGACGTAAGTACGTCACATAGCCCCATTTCACACTCAACAGTTCGGAGCCCTCTAGCGGCAGAGGGTTTCAACTTGCTTCGGCGAAGAGGGAGAGTCGACCGAGTAATATGGATAAGAGTAATACCTCAACCGATGTTGAGAACAGAAAAATAATTTTGATGCATTAGGTTTCGGTACGCCCTCGTATTTGTCACGACAGTCCCGAGTACAGCGAAAACTACTGAAATATGTGTAGCGCCATGGTCGGTGAAAGCCAGCCCAATCAGACGACACTGCACTCGTAATTTTGTGACACCATGTATTCCATGGCAGTGGAAATTGGTGGGAGGGATTAAAGATGGTTCAAATGGCTCTGAGCACTATGGGACTTACCATCTGAGGTCATCAGTCCCCTAGTACTTAGAACTACTTAAACCTAACTAACCTAAGGACATCACACACATCTATGCCCGAGGCAGGATTCGAACCTGCGACCGTAGCAGTCGCGCAGTTCCAGACTGTAACGCCTAGAACCGCTCGGCCAGGGAGGGGTTATAAACGTTCACTGTTCAGTCACGGTACACTGATGTTTCCCCACCACCTTCAGGTTCCGCTTTTGTAAGCTCAATTAATAAATACGATTATTAGTGCTGATTTCTGTTTTTTAATAACTACTGATCTATGTGTGTAAACTACAATTGAGGTTAAAGGCATTTTTCGCGTAGTGACGTAGTTATTCAAATGCTCATTAATATAAATCATCCACTACATGAAATCCAGCGTACTGTGTCATCTACACAGAGTAACTTTATTTCATGAGTGCGTAAGTACTAACGAGTGCGCCAACAGAGGACCAATTATCACTCACCTCAAAAAATCACGTGACGCCGACTTATTGCTAAAATTTCCCATCAATAAACGTGATGAATATTAATAAAAATAAATACCGTAATCGTGCTGTACTTTGCCTCCTAAAGCTGTTGACCGATTGTTCCAGTGGTTATTCTACTTCATATGGTTGGAATCACAGGCTCACTACTCATGCATTTACTTGTGAATCAGTCTTTGGAATAGTGACCTAGTTATGATAAACCTGTCATAACTACTGGTTTCACAGCCTTATTATAGTCGTCACTTTCCACAAATTTCCAAATTTAGTTCAGTAGCACTTATTTCCTATTAGCCACTAAGTTGAGCCACCACTGTTATGGCAATCTTATTCCTCCCTTTCTCTATTTTCTCTGCTGGGGGCAACTATAAGTCATTTCCCTGGGGTGTGGCTATCGGAGGTTTATAGGTAAATAATATGAAACTATACAATAACAAAATTTAAAACACTGTAAAGAAAAGCAAACTTTGCAATATTTACACTAATTACAATTACGTAACTATACTACGCGTTTCAGCACTAAGTAATATTGTACATTTTCCATTACACACCCCGGAGAGTCCATTTCACTGTCTTAACAACAGAAACGAAAAATAAGAATGAATATTTAACTGCCTGTCACCTTTTTATCCGTACATTCTGAACCCGTTACGCTGTTGGTTTTTTATTTACGCTCAACCAAAACCTTTACTTCATGTAGTGCTTTGCCGATGTGAAAAATGTCAAGCTGCATCGTCCTTGGGATTCCACGCTGTATGAGCCTATAGTAAGATCGGCTGAAGGCAAGGATATACCACCTCCGTTAGTACTATGCCTAGAACAGTAAAGTAATGTCCAATCCAACTTCCCAACTTTCAGGCTGATGTCTGTTTTAAGGTTTTTATTTTTCTGGGAAATCTGGAACACTATTTAACTTCAATACGGAGAATTTAAGTTGGTGCCTTATCCTTAAATACTTGTTATCTTGCTTAATATTCTCCTGTTTCTACTTCATCGTGTTGTTAGCTTCTGTTCAGAGATATCCTAGTGTTAGCTCTTTTGAACGTTGCAGCAATATACAGTGGTTTTATGTAGCCTACAGAAACGTCCACCGCGAGGCAACATGCCTAACATTGTTTCTACTCCTTGGCATACGGGACACGATTTCTCACCTCTGAGAAACACTCAGGAATCAATTTGGCTGATGTGCTTAATCAATATGACGTCGCGTTGCCATTTCTGTTTATTAAGCAACTATGAATCCGTTTTGCTTAACCTTTAGCAGGCTCTATAGCGATGTCAGAATGACTGGGAAGGGTAGCCTTTCATTTTTGTTCAACTGACAGCCATCACATTATCAGAAGAGTTGGAGATTTGAAAAAAGTAGTAGACAGTATGCCACAGTTGCATATCTGTTATACTCAATTTATGTTGCTTATGTACTGAGGTGAGCCAACAAAACGTACAAAGAATATAAAATTCATTTTGCTTACATCGAGAGTATTTAATGTTACTGTTTTGATGCACCAATGGTAGCCCAAAAAGTCATGTGTAGCGCCGTTCGTCTTTGACATTTATTACATGCCCATTGTGTTTATAGGCCATTTAATTCCTGTACAGAATAATCATGTAGTACAGCTGGTTTGCATTCGGATTTGCTGAGAACTTGCACTTCTAACTTATCTAAATTTATATTTATTGTATTAAAGATTCAAAACGATAAAAGTGTTAAAGTTGCTATCAACAGCACGGCAGTTTTTTAATTGGAGATCAATTTAATAATGGACCTTTGTCTTATCAGGTGTGGCTAACCGAGCATACCACAGTTATAATTTACAAGGCAAAAAAGAAAGGACGATACTGTCGAGGAAACAGTCCTTCATGAAGTCAAGAAATCTTTCTGCAATATAGGAAATGTCACTATGAAATCTTTCTGGTTTTTCCGCTAAACGTGTTTCCCAAAAAATTTTCAATTAGGTAACTGACTCAAAACTACTTCTTAATCACAGCCTGCAGATGTTTAGAGAATGTGCGTATTCTAGAATAATGTGCTTCATGTGAGTAATGAAAATCATAATACAAAGAAGAGAAAGGTGTATGTTCATATAATCACGGTACCAACAATTATAATACACAATAAAAATTTCAAACAGCGTTAATAGTTGGATGTTTAAATCGTGAGGCAGCACGTTGCAACTATAGTATACGCTATTATTAAATTTATGCGTACTGCGGAAGTTGTGGTTGGACCAAAATTTTCTTGACTCTTACTTCTTAACGAATTTGTAAAATGTTATTTAAAATCAGTAATCGTCCGTATTTCCTCCTATGAAGGCTCTTAGAAGACACAGAGGAAGACTGCTACTGTTTAGAAGCGTTGTCGTCATGCAGTATTTTGCTTGACATTTTTTCCTCGCGGATCAGTGCAACGTTAATCGATTCATATTATGATCCATAGGATTCGGCGGCGGATACTCACCCCCTTCCTTCACGGTTGATAAGTGAAAGGCAGTTCGGGTGAGGCTCGTTCTTTGTTCTTTGAAGCGCTTCCTGGCAACCATCCCTCTGTCTGCTCTTCTGGGTTAATTGCCCGTGAACTGAAGTAGTGATTGTCTATCCCCAGTACCATATTAATTAGCGTTTCCGCTATTAGCACACCAGCAAGCAATTTTTCCATTATTCAAGTGACCTGGAGGGCGAAGCTACGTGACTTGGAAAAAAAAAGTTTAATCATCTCCAATTTTCTAGAGGGACGACCTAGACGAGTGCAGTTCGAGTACATATGGATCATTTCATGGTCAGACAAACTGCAATTTATTTAACTCCTTGTTTAGTAGCTGAGCATTTTTACGATGCAAATAAAGAGTATCAGTTTACTACATATCATCAGTTTAAACTACCATAATATTACGAAGTATAAATCCTGTTACGTAATGGAAGATGATTTATAACCTTCCCATGGTAATGATCATTGCACCAGCTCAGATAATGATCTGCTAATTAACGATAAATATTACTCAATGTAATCTTTTAAAACAGATAAAAGGAAAGCTGTTTACTTACTTTCAATTTGATGCCTCGTCGGCCACTAGCCATTCAGTTTTGCTACCTCTTCAAATGGTTCAAATGGCTCTGAGCACTATGGGACTATTTGACATTGCTAACAGAGCCACAACCTCACCTCTGCTCGCACAGCTCCATCACTATCAAAGCGAAGTCCTCGAAGGTGATGTTTAAGTTTTGGAAACAGATGAAAATCGGATAGGGCCAAATCGGGATTGTATAAAGGCTGATCGATGGCAGTGAACCCAAGGCGTCGGATATCTGCACATGTCGCAGCGCTCGCGTGTAGTCTGGCATTGTCATGCTGAAGTAAGGGTTGCTCCATGTGTGGACGAATGTTTTCTGCGATGAGAACTCGACTACAGAGCGCGGTTTCTCACTCACCGACATAAGTACGTCACATAGCCCCATTTTACACTCAACAGTTCGGAGCCCTCTAGCGGCAGAGGGTTTCAACTTGCTTCGGCGAAGAGGGAGAGTCGACCGAGTAATATGGATAAGAGTAATACCTCAACCGATGTTGAGAACAGAAAAATAATTTTGATGCATTAGGTTTCGGTACGCCCTCGTATTTGTCACGACCGTCCCGAGTACAGCGAAAACTACTGAAATATGTGTAGCGCCATGGTCGGTGAAAGCCAGCCCAATCAGACGACACTGCATTCGTAATTTTGTGACACCATGTATTCCATGGCAGTGGAAATTGGTGGGAGGGGTTAAGGATGGTTCAAATGGCTCTGAGCACTATGGGACTTACCATCTGAGGTCATCAGTCCCCTAGAACTTACAACTACTTAAACCTCACTAACCTAAGGACATCACACACATCCATGCCCGAGGCAAGTGTCTCCTACCTTCCAAACTTTACAGAAGCTCTCCTGTTCGCAGGAGATACTGGCAGAAGTAAAGCTGTGAGTAGCGGGCGTGAGTCGTGCTTCGGTAGCTCAGATGGTAGAGCACTTGCCCGCGAAAGGCAAGTCTCGGTCGGGCACACAGTTTTAATCTGCGAGTGACTTACTGTCTAAATCTGCCACATTATGAATAAAACAGTCATTTTCCTCTTTGTGAGTAAAAGAAAAGAACAACTGTACCTTTGAAGCATTCCTTCGAAACGACACTTACGTCTTACTCTGCTTCACAGATGTTTGCACGAATTTCCTGATCAGAGAGTAGGTGATGGTAAAAGTTACATTGTGGTAGGATGCGGATAACTTACAAGTTAAGGAAAGGGAGTACATGTTCGTAGAAACAACGCAACGGTACACTTAATGTGTGGAATGTGGCTGCGATGGGGGGTTCCTGAACAAATTTCTAGATGTGTAAGTTTCTGGATGTATAAATTTTCCAGAGGTAGTCTAGGAGTTTTGGAAGAGTGGAAACGTACCTTGTATGGTCCTGCATAAACCATTTTACTAGTAGGTGAGGAAATAATGCTGATGATACCGATCATGTCACGTGTGCAATCTCTGCAGCTGGCGAAAATCTGCATTCCAAACAGGAAACTGGTGCTAAATTTCATTTTGAAAATTTGTGACCAACAAAGAATCAGAAACACCAATCTCTGTAAAAAGCTAGCGAGAATGAGATACGAAGGATGGGAGATTTGTGGTTTACAGTTATGTTGAGAAGGAGAGCATTCGGGTCGGAGTACAAATTCGGCTTGGACATGGATGGATAAGGATATCTTCCGTCCCCATCTTTCCCTCAAAATGTTTAAGAAAACCACGGAAAACCTAAATGGCCTCCGTGTCCAGTTCCTTAACCAGTTTGATGGTGAGAACAAGGCATAGCACGGCACAACAGACATAGCAGCTGTCATAACAAGCCGGCCGCGGTGGTCTCGCGGTTCTAGGCGCTCAGTCCGGAACCGCGCAACTACTACGGTCGCAGGTTCGAATCCTGCCTCGGGCATGGATGTGTGTGATGTCCTTAGGTTAGTTAGGTTTAAGTGGTTCTGAGTTCTAGGGGACTGATGACCACAGCAGTTAAGTCCCATAGTGCTCGGAGCCATTTGAACCATTTTTTGTCATAACAAAGATGAGGAAGCATTGGACGGTAAAATAGGAAGCGATCGTATCGTTGTGTGTGTGTGTGTGTGTGTGTGTGTGTGTGTTCACGGAGACAGCTGCTTAAAGTGAATGCCGTTGTGAGTGACTGGAGTACTCTTACTTGTTCACTATTGCATCACACGCTTCTCTGGACCGAGCGAGGTGGCGCAGTGGTTAGCACACTGGACTCGCATTCGGGAGGACGACGGTTCAATCCCGTCTCCGGCCATCCTGATTTCGGTTTTCCGTGATTTCCCTAAATCGTTTCAGGCAAATGCCAGGATGGTTCCTTTGAAAGGGCACGGCCACTCTCCTTCCCCATCCTTCCCTAACCCGAGCTTGCGACTCTAATGACCTCGTTGTGGACGGGACGTTAAAAAGACACTAACCTAACCTAACACTTCTCTGGAAACGCGCATAGCACGAGTAATGTGGTGGGTCTTGTTGTTGGCAATTGTCCCACGCGAGCCGGGACAATCTCCTCTAACGCTTTTGTGAAAACAGTTCGCCGTCTAGCATTTGGACCAACACATTAAGTGTACAAATAGGTGCGCCTGACGAGGTGAGTTGCAATAAACTTTACACACCAGTGACGTCGAAAGCCACATGAGGCGATATAGTCCGCTTATCAACATGGGACCGTCCACACAGATGTGAAGATATTGCCGTCAGGGATGTGGATGTTTACGTTTCATAACATTTGGTCCCTGGCACGGCTGTCATCGCCTCTCCTCGGCAAACGATACTGGAAGGAATGCCCGATCATGCGCATCAGTTGGTTCAGTCGCTGCCGAATTGTCTCGGAATGGATAGAGAAAGGCTCTACAAATATGAGGTTGTTTGTGTGCCCTCCCATACACATCTTACCATCAACATTTTCCAGGTCAAATGACCTCTGTTTTGTGAAGCACATATGGGCTGCCTTCGCTTCTAATTAAGTATATTTGGTAGATGCCTCAGATTCAGTTGTTTTTTAAAGTATCGACAATATGGTATCCACATAAAACAGACTTGAAATTGCCGGAGTGTATCAGAACGCATTACTTTCTTCACACAGTACTGCGCGGTTACGTAGGATGCTTTTTCTATTACTAACATACTGCCCGACATTGGACGACTGGGGAGTTCTTATTTCAGCACATTTCCTTCATTTCCTAGAGCGATTTTTTCCACCGTGTATAAACTATAGGGATTGATCGATGAGAGGATATAGTACAAAAGAGGTATAATGAACTTGTATCCGGAAATGTATGATTTCCATGCTAGAGACCACTTATTCAGTCATACTTTGTTACAGAGACCGAGTCCTAATACGTGCTGTACCATGCAGCCACCGTTACAGTATGCATGGTTTCCTCCTAGAGAGTGGTACTGTTCCCCATACGTCCTGCCCCAGTGTACTCTTCTGTCACAGTAACTGATAATGTTGTGTCAGAGTTACTTCTCTTGCTGACTCACCTTGTAGTGGATGTGATATAGCGTTGTACACAATTCGAATCGAGAGCTTGCCGATAAGGTGTTTAATTACGGAAAGGCAAATGGCAACGAGCGGCGGGCAGCAAGGTTGTGCCAGCAGACCTATCCCCGCCGACAACAACCACAGCATTCGATGTTTGCAATAGAGTTTCGCCGTTTGTCTGAGACAGGGTCTTTTCAGGATGCAGGAAATCATGAAGGACGTACCCAAAATGTTCGGATACCAGACTTGGAGGAAAATATGATTAACACTGACCGCTGTGTCAGTATCAGACAGTTGGCCCGCCAGTACACGGTAAGCTAGACGACCGTGTGGAACATTCTGCATGACAGTTGTTACTGTCCTTATCACTTACAGTGCGTGCAGGGGCTACAAGCGATAGACTTACCATATCGGGAGCAGTTTTGTCACTGGTTTCTTCACCATGCAACCACGATTCCGGGATTTGTGTCATCCATCCTATTCACAGATGAGGCAACATGTACGCACAGTAGTATCTTTAACTTTAATAACAGTCATCTGTGGGATAACATGTAGAACCCCTATGGTGTGGTGACGGCGAATCATCAGCATCGGTGCAGCCGGAATGTGTGGTCCGGGATAATTGGCGACCGTGTTTTGTGACCTTCCATGTCCCCTAACAGGAGGAAATATTGGCGTTTCTAGAGGGTGACTTTGCCTCCCCTGCTGGAAGAGGTACCATTGATGATTCGAAGGGTTATATGGCTGCTGCTACATGATACTCCAGCCCACATCACCATTAATGTCCGGACTCATTTCTGTGGTCGATGGATCGGACGAGTTGGTCCAGTTGGATGGTGTGCTCGTTCACGGGATCTCAACCCGTGCAATTTCTGGTTATGGAGTCACCTCAAAAGTATCGTGTATGCAAAGACCGTTCCACATGTGGAGACACTGCAGCAGTGTATTCATGCTATCTTTGACACACTTCAGATTAAGCCCTGCCGATTTGAACGTGTGAGACAGAACACGCTGTGCCCCGTACACGCATGCGTTGAGGCACATGGAAACCATTATCGACATATACTGCAACTGCGGCTGCATGGTAAAACGCGTATTAGACCATAGTCTCTGTAACAATGTATGATTGAATAAATCGTCTCTAGCATGGAAAGCACGCATTTCCGGACGTAAGTTCATCAGACCTTTTTTGTTCCGTATCCTCACATCGATAAAAAAAAATGGTTCAAATGGCTCTGAGCACTATGGGACTTAACATCTGTGGTCATCAGTACCCTAGAACTTAGAACTACTTAAACCTAACTAACCTAAGGACGTCACACACATCCATACCCGAGGCAGGATTCGAACCTGCGACCGTAGCGGTCACACGGTTCCAGACTGAAGTGCCTAGAACCGCACGACCACACCGGCCGGCTCATCGATCAATCCCTGGAGTTTGTACACAGTGGAAAAAATCACCCTGTACATTGCCAGGTAAAAAAAATGAAGCTATCAGAGTTCAGGAAGAAACAAAATGAAACTTGTCGGGTTGAGAGGATCTGTGATGTTATTCCAGGGATTACAAAATCGAGTAAAATTTACAAAAAACTTTGCGGCTCCACAGTTTCAGCCATGCGTGTTTGATTTCTTGGTTCTCATGGAGCGCCACATCCCACATGCCAACTCCAGGACAGGCGTAACGTTATGTGAACAGTGGGTTGGCACTTTCCTCGTTCTGGTTGCGGTTTACGCCCCCCGATGAGCAGTGAGCTCTCACGTACCCCGGACAGACCATCTCTCGGCGCTGCACTGCCCGGACGCTCCCGTGACCCCAGGCTTGTGTTCGATCCTATTTTTAGGCGGCACACAGCCGTCGTGTGGCCTGCTTTGCCGCACGTGAAACACTTAACATTCTCTCCGCGCTGCGTCTTCCTTCGCTTCCTGACGCTCATCTTCATCCTTTCCTTGTTAAGGATTGTTTTTTGGCATTTTTGCACAAAGTATGGTTCTATTGCTAGGGTTCCTCAATCAGTTGGAACGGATCCCGTATGCAATCAATTTGTTGTCCGTCTGTTAAGACCCGTTTCACTCAGGAACGGACAGAAATATCAGGTTGAACTTTAAGTCAAATACTAATGTCTATTGTCCCTTGGGAGTGTACAGTGAAATCAAAAAAGGTACGACCATTTATGTCACATATTTTGATGCTCTCAAACTCATCAACTCCCACCAGAAAGGAAAATGCTCACATCGTAACACAAAAGAGACGAGTTACTAATAGTACCCGTCTCTTCCAATGTAAAGCATCGTGTTAAGTAAAGGAACGGGATAAATAGTATCACGCCGTCAAACATGGTACATGTAATCCAATATAGCATTTCCAGAATGAGATTTTCACTCTGCAGGGGAGTGTGCGCTGATATGAAACTTCCTGGCAGATTAAAACTGTGTGCCGGACCGAGACTCGAACTCGGGACCTTTGCCTTCCGCGGGAAAGTCTTCTACCAACTGAGCTACCCAAGCACGACTCACGCCCAGTCCTCACAGCTTTACTTCAGCCAGTACCTCGTCTGCTACCTTCCAAACTTTACAGAAGCTCTCCTGCGAACCTTGCAGAACTAGCACTCCTGAAAGAAAGGATATTGCGGAGACATGGCTTAGCCACAGCCTGGGGGATGTTTCCAGAATGGTAGAGCGCTTGCCCGCGAAAGGCAAAGGTCCCGAGTTCGAGTCTCGGTCGGGCACACAGTTTTAATCTGCCAGGAAGTTTCATATCAGCGCACACTCCGCTGCAGAGTGAAAATCTTATTCTGGAAACATCCCCCAGCCTGTGGCTACGTCATGTCTCGGCAATAGCCTTTCTTTCAGGAGTGCTAGTTCTGCAAGGTTCGCAGGAGAGCTTCTGTAAAGTGCGGAAGGTAGGAGACGAGGTACGGGCAGTAGTAAAGCTGTGAGGACGGCGCGTGAGTCGTGCTTGGGTAGCTCAGTTGGTAGAGCACTTTCCCGCGAAAGGCAAAGGTCCCGAATTCGAGTCTCGGTCCGGCACACAGTTTTAATCTGCCAGGAAGTTTAATATGGCATTTGTCATTCCGTGCAATATCACAGAACGTCTTATTAAAGTTTAGGATGCATGCATCCCCACTCTGCGATACTTGCTATTCTAGATGGACCCCCAGTTCTTGCACCTGTCACCATACGTGTAACATGGGTGAATCTAAGAGAGCTAACTGTTTTGGGGAATCAGGGTAACGAATACGTCAATATGTTTTGAGTTAAATGTCTTTTAAGCTGCTAGTTAAGTTGAAAATCTAGTTCCCTTCTATTATATCCGTAACTCTGCCCAGCACATATTTGCCTTTTGCGTCCTACAGTAGGAATATTTTGCATTCTGGTTCCCAACTTTTCTCAGCCATAATTTTGACATTAGACCGCCATAGCTTGGCAACAGACGTAGATTTTTGTTAAGTTGGGCGACGACTGATCCATTATAGGTTTCTTTTATTGTCTTTAGAACCATGTTGCTAAGGACCATTAATTACATGTCATTGTCTATCTTCTTTCAAAATTTGAACCGATTCACACAAGTCTGAAACACAGAACTGTCACGCGTAAGAAAATTCGCAAAAATGTGTTTTTTGCACTAAAATCCGAATGAAGCTAGATTTTTTGAAAGACCAATTTTATCCTAATAATGCACTATTTGTTTATTTTACCTTCTTTACTCCGGCTCCGCACATTCAGTTCACGTAACAACGAATTTTACTTGCTACATTTAGCTCGACTTTAAACCGTCGTATCTGGACAACGGATAGACAATATTGGATAAAAAAAATTCGTTTTCACTTTATCCATTTTATCTACCTTCGTGCAGAGTTTGAACCGATTCGAAGATGTTTAAAGAACAGAAGTGCTGTGGCACAGAATACTCCCAAAAAACGTGATTTTTTCAAGTAAAATCCAAACGAAGCACGATTTTGACCAAGACCTGATACACCGCTGGACCAAATTTGAACCGGTCCGGAGTTCTTTAAAGGCGAGTCCGGAGTTCTTTACAGGTGACAGTTTTTGCACGCAAAATCCGAACAGCATATGTGCAAATGGTGCTATTAGTTGAGCATTAGTTTCAGACTAATAAAATCATATGAAAAAGGAGTTAATCGATTCCGAAAGTCTATCTTGGCGCCAGCACAGTTTCGTTACTTAAACCTCGCTTAACATACCGTAACATAGCTAAGTAAGACCGATGTTCGAATGGCTGTACAAGTGGCTGCTAGTCCGGGATAAACCAACAACTTCTTACCCAATAGGGACCGAGAATCAAGACCCCCAAACCACGGTTCTGCGTGCCACCTTTTCAGACATAATTGTTACAGCGCTTCCGCGCTCTGACGATGGGATACTTGCCATTGACGCGGAATAATGAAATTTGGCAAGAAAAAAGGTTTCATAGTACAAGTAAAGTAAAAAAAAATCAGATAATTGTTAATTTGTAATTATATCACACCAAAATTATTTTTTGTAGTTAGTTACCCGTCTGTCTGTGGGCTACTTAGACACCTTTTACTCAGGTATCAAGTTGGAATTTATCTACGGCCCGTGGGCGGTGTAAAAACTTTAAACTTCTATGTCAATGTAATCAAAAGATAAGGCATTTATGTCACATATTTTGATTCTCGCACACTCTCTTGTCAAAATCTGTATATGAACTATCTGTATGCATAATTAAGTCTGTATTAATCCCTCAGAATGCAAGTCCTACTCGCATTTGCTTGTTACCTTTTTTTCAGTAACTCTACATTCATTTCCCTACTTCTTGGTGATTATGTTCATTGATATGGTTCTCTTGGCCAGCCTACTGTCAGACATTAATATTCAATCGTAAGTTTGCTGATACGAGACCTTTGATATTTTGGTATACTTGACGATTATTTTAGACATAGTTTGTTGCATGCATTAAGCAAGAAGTGTTTTTGCCTCAAGCGTGTACCTTAATTCTAAATTGTTATTCTAATGCTATTGGCTCTAACGATTGAGTTGTTTTCCTTGCTTATTTTCGCGAATGTTGGACTTTTTAAAAAAGGTAAGTTTACTGGACCTTTTAAATCGAGGTAAGTTATCATCTTTGTTGGAGTATCAACACCGTATGCTGACTGACATTAAACTGATCAGATTAGTAGGTAAGTTCTACCGAGAAAATCAAGTCTTTCCCGTCTCTGGAAAGGACATTGATTATTAACTAGCGACACGCCTTGGCTTTACACGGGTAGCGCCAAGTGTTTACCGCCGGACAACTTTTCTGGTGTTGCGGTAATGTATTACATACACAAACCTGCCTTGTGAATCAATCTACAGTAGTTCCTGGCATTCGCCTTCACATACGGACACGCAGTGAAGGACTTTAATCTATAATTTGTAGAGATATAATAGGGAGACGACTGGTTACGGTGCAAGTTTTACGAGGTCACACCGAAATTTTAGTGTGGCTAACGAACAAAAATATTTGAAAATTCTCAGAAACATGTATGAAAATGACGTAAAATGGAAAAACTCTCATGTGTTCTCAGCTCGCAATATAAAAATTCTTTCAGTTATTGGCAGAGACATTAAAGAGGTAACTAAAGTGGATGGCGCATCCACTTGCAACCTGCATATCGTAATAAAGATGTGATTAGAATTCGTACTCGGTTCTTTGGAGAGACTAACATAAGTAATATAGACAGTTGGCTACTCTCAACGGATATAAGCACATCTCTCGATCTCCGCTTTTGCTACCAGAATATCTCTTGAAACGCCCGCTTGTAATCAAACACTGCATCTTTGTGGGCCTATGTCGTTCCTCACTATGGATTTGCTCCAGCCGCTTTAAGGCTAACACGAGTAGAACACCCCCCCCCCCCCTCCCCCCACATACACTGCTGGTCATTAAAACTGGCATGAACTACACACTGAGGTGAAAACAGTCATGGGATAGCGGCATGCACATATACAGATGACGGTAGTATCGCGTACACAAGGCATAAAATTGCAGTTCATTGCCTCAACTGTCATTTGTACTCTTGCGATTTATGTGAAAAGGTTTCCGACGTGATTGTTGCCGCACGAAGGGAGTTAACAGTCTTTGAAAGCGGATTAGTAGTTGGAGCTAGGTGTATGGGACATTCAATATTCCGAGATCCAAAATCTAACGAGTGCGCCGAGAATACCAAATTTCAGGCATTGCCTTTCCACGGACAATGGAGTGGCCGATGGCCTTCACCTGACCGACAGCGGTGGTGTTTGCTTGGAGTCATTGCTAACAGACAAGCAAAACTGCTTGAAATAACAGTAGAAACCACTGTGGGATGTGCGGCGAATGTGACTGCTAGGACAAAGCGGCGAAATTTGGCGTTAGTGGTCTATGCAGTAGACGACATACGCGTGTGCCTTTACCAACAGCACGAAATCGCCTGCAGCGCCTCTCCTGTACTCGTGACCATGTCTGTTGAACCCTAGGCGACTGGAAAACCGTGGCCTGGTCAGATGAGGCCCATCTCACTTGGTAAGTGCTAATGGCGTGGTTCGAGTGTGACGGAGACCAGCGAAGCGGATGGACCCAAGTTGTCAACAAGACAATGTGCAAGCTAGTATTGGTTCCATAATGACGGCATGGGACTCGGTCCTCTAGTCCAACTGAACCGATCATTGACTGGAAATGGTTGCGTTCGGCTAACTAGAGATCATTTGCAGCCATTCATGGACTTCATGCTTCCAAACTGCGATGGAATTTTTGTGGATGACAGTGCTCCATGTCACCGGGACAAACTGTTCGCTATTGGTTTGAAAAACATTCTGGAAAATTCGAGGGAACGATTTGGCCACTCAGATTGCTCGACATGAACCTCATCGATCATTTATAGCACATAATCGTGAGGTCAGCTCGTACACAAAATCCTGCACTGGCAACACTTTTGCAGTTATGGTGACATCAGGACTACATTAATTTCTCTTAGCTCAAAAGGGGCGTGAAGTAACCCCTGAAAAATCGGAACTTCTGTCAGTTAATTCTTTCGACGCAGTTAACTCGGCATGTATACAAACACTAGATTTTGTTCTAAGAAAAGAATGTCTGTTATCTGAGTATGTCAGATGAAATAACATTAGTGGCAAAACAGTCTTATAGGAGATGTAAAGTGACGTAATCGTGGGAATTGCCTTAATTCACAAAGTGGTTTACATTGTGGCTGCATTTTCTGGAGAGGTGTGGCTCAAATCTGCGTCTGGCCATCGTGATTTTGTCTACCTGTAGTTTCCTCTAAACTACCTCGCTGTCTCTGATGCTCTCGATGACGATCGGCTGTCTGAGGTGGCACAGTGATTAAGGCACCGGAATCCATATTCGGTAGGAAAGGAGCTCAAACCACTATCCGGCCATCCTGATTCAATTTTTTTTGTGTTTTTTTAGTTTACTTGCAAAATTGCCTTATTATGACTCGCTAAATGTGCCACGGTTACTTCAATTCTCGTAACTTCTCCAAATGATCCAGTGATTCATGTGTGATGAAATCGATCTGAAACTTAAAAAGTCTTGCCTTACTTCTTTCGATGTCGGCGGAATGTTACATTTCAATCTTTTTTCCGTCGTTCTAGTAAATGTTTTCGGATCGCAGCCGCTGATGTCTACATAGTTGTAAAATAATATTCCGGAGCACCCTCTCTGTCTCGGAAAACGTAAAAGATAAATAACGTTCATCGATGCTAGTGGGTGATTTCTACTGAACGGTGGCAAACTTAACTAACGTGGTCCTGCCAACATCAGCCCCCACTTACACAGCACAAGGGAAAAATATACAGATAGTAAATTTGTACGTGTGTGGTATAAAGCCGAAACGCAACTTGTAAGTGAAGAAAATTTCTTCTTTCCTAGTTAATCGATTTATGAAATGAAGGCAGGGTGCAGGAAGAATGGTGAGTTTGAGTAAACGTGCGAATAATGATACCAATGACACATGGGGCTTTTATGCAGTCCGTTTCAATAAGCATTTTTCTACGTAGTGTCAATTTACAACAATGGAGAGACACAAGATGGTAGATTAAATCAACTGACAAAAAATAATAACAATAATAATGAAACAATTTTTGACTCTTTTTAGATAATTACAATCTTCTCGCATCAATCGTTCGACGTCCTCATTTTCAGTGTGACTCAGAAATGATTTTCTTATAAAAATATCCAGTTGAAAATAAAACAAGCTTAGACTGATACTGGTACCGAAATTGCGAATAACGCTGCAGCAGTTAGTCGGAGAGGATCTCTGATCTCAAAGCAGAGACCAAAAGATTACAAAAAATAGGAAACTGGAAAGAAGTGATAGAATTGCCAAAATGCCCTTGCAGAGAAAGTCTACTCACATACTGTACTTACAGGTTTTCAAAACTCCCTGTTTTTTGTCTGAAATGTCGTACTATAGTTCTATAGTTTTCAGCACGAAAGATGTAAAAAATATATTTGGGCTTTAGTGCTGCAGCAAGAATATGTGACAAGGGAGCGGATAACAAAACTCGTATGCTTTGCCCAGACTCCCTACTGGCTTTGAAGAGAATGGACCAAAGGACCTCAAGGCCGAAAAACAGACTTATTGTGTTAATGAGAACAGTACAAGCAAGGTGTCGTAAAATACCTCGGAGAAAACAGACAATCCATAGTGTTATACGAGCGACGCAACGCTATTGACAAAAATTCGAAGGTTATTCAGGGATATTATCTGAGTGTTTTGGTATAAGGGACCCATGGTCTGCAGTGGCTTGTTGTCTAGTAATCAATTGCTTCTGATTTCTCACCTCCATATATCTCTGTATCATTGTTGCACTGAAACTATGTGCACAACAATACAAATGACGATAGTATGCACAGTATGTTTTGTTTGGAAACAAACTTGTTCCATACACTCACTGCACTTGCTGTGAACTTTTAACTTGCATTCAGTACTCCTCAGTACTGTTTCAGGTTTGTTTTTTCTGCCAGTGTTAGTTGTAGAGGCGTTAACGGTGATACGCAACGGTATGGATAGGTTTACCGATGAAGAGTTAGCCGATATGTACCTCGTATGGGATAAGTAAATTTTATTGAACAACGACACAACGACACTGTACTGAGCTGTTCTATCAGTGACAGACCTTTGAATCTTCACATAAGCGTCATCAAAGGATTGGAAATTTTCGTGTTTTGGTGATTACGTATTACAGGCTTTTACACTGTTGTGACGGTATTTTCATGTAAACAAAGGTAATTAGGTAAACAAACCAAATAAAACATAATTGCATCATACCGTGTAACGGACCACTGAAGACCTAGGGTCTACTATACCAAAATACTCAAAGTATCACTCAACAACGCCTGAAATTTTGGAGTCGGATTTTAGGTTCATCCTTTTAAAAGTTACCGTGAAGTGTAACAAAGATTAACATGTGACCGCAAATGAAGATATAACGTAAATTAACAATGTGGTCAAAGTCACAGTACGTTAGAGAAAGTACTATACAAACATATCAGACATGTGTTCGCAGTTAGGGTTAATACCCTATGGAGACAACTATACGACCTCGATCGGGGAGCGATTTATTGCTGCTCAGTAAGGGCAACCCGTAAAAGAAATAACATAGCACGTACTATTTGTTCCCATGTCCACTATTTTCGATGTTACTGAAAGCTGAAATTGTCACGGTAGTCTAATAAATTAACCGATAAAGATCGCCAAACTCTAATGCGCATGGTACGAATCAGTCATCAGGTATTCTTCTCAGCCAGGGTAAAGAGCTGTCATTCTCTGAACTATAAAGCTTAGTTTCAGAAAGATCAGTCGGGACATGACAGGAGTCGCTTTTCATGGTAGTGCTGATGCCTGAAGTCGCTTACTATAAGATGGAGCCCGTGACGCCAGAGGTACAAGGTTTATAGAAGTGTGAGCCACTCTGATGTCACACTTAGATGGTGTGGGCCGATCTGGTGATATTTCTTTGCATGTTTCGGAGACAATGAAACTTGCTGGAGGTAGTGTGATGGTCTGATGCTGTTTCGCCTACTTTTCCTCCAGCCATAACTGCAGGTTGATGGCAAACTGAATGTACGTGTTGACGAAAACATGGAAAGAGTCTGCCAACAATTGGGGTTTGGATCTTTTCCTACACACAAAGCAAGCACGACTGCGTCACTCGATGAAACTCATGTGAGTCTGATGTGTTGGCCTGCTGTACAGGATTTCAGGTTAGAGTTGTAGACGTAAACTCTCTACAATCCAAGAAAATTCTGGTATCACTTCCCATTGCGGTTATTTTTGAATCCTCCTCATTGCCTTCAAGCGCCACTACTGCAGAAAGTATTTCGAAAACACTGCGCCCTAAAGCAACAGTCTTTAACAGCCGTACAGGTCAGCCGGGTGGGAAACTCCAAAACTCTGCTCACCATAAAGAATGCGTCATAACAAAATACTTTCTAGAGTAAGCAGGACGTACCAACGCTTTTTTTACAGTATAATGTGAACTGAATTATAATTTATTTGATTTTTCCCAAAAAGCACAACCCTAAATTAGCTTATGTGTCTCACTTTCTGCTTTCCGTTTTTAAATATAGAAATGATCATGTAATTATTTGGAGGATAGATTTGTGTCGTTTATTTTTTTGTATTGTTTCGTTCTAAAACAAAACAGGGCCAAATATTCTACGAATATTTTAAATGACTAACTGCGTTCTGTTGGTTAGATGCTCTGATCTAATACGTAGATCGTCCTTCGTATTGCAGAAGCGATTAACTGGAATACCTATCCCACAAGCAGAGTACTAGTGAGAAAATGTAGTGGGGTAGAGATTACCCTCTCACTTTTCCTAATTCGTTTTCCTATAGTGATAAAAAGTAACACAAACAAATTTTAATTCTTTATTACCAAGAGACAAGAAGATCGTCACAACATAATTACTTCGGTTACATTAGAGGCTCATAAATGCTTTCATTGACTTGTAAGCGGAGGTTACACAGGTAGTTCATGTTCCGCCTAACGCCGTCAAAGGCTGCAGTGGTGTTCTTGATTCCTACTGCTGCTGCTATCCGGCAACCAGATCCTCTTCTGATTCGACAGAGGTTTTGTAAACAAGGTTGCACAACTCTCGTCATACAAAAAAGTCCAGGAGTGTCCAATCAGGGGACGTAGCAGGCCGTTGTACAGGACCACCATTGCCAATACACTTTTCTGGAAACCGTCGGTTCAAGAATAGAAACACAGGACATTGAATTGTGCCGCAGCCCCGTCATGTTCGAAATAGGACTACTGATACTTTTAAAAACATCGGGAAAGCGATACATCGATACTTCAAAAATGTATCATTATCGACTATGGACATACCGACAAAATCTACATCTGCATCTACATCTACATACATACTCCGCAATCCACCATACGATGCGTGGCGGAAGGTACCTCGTACCACAACTAGCATCTTCTTTCCCTGCTCCACTTCCAAACAGAACGAGGGAAAAATGACTGCCCTAGTCTCTCATATCTTATCTTTGTGGTCTTTCCACGAAATGTAAGTTGGCGGCAGTAAAATTGTACTGCAGTCAGCCTCAAATGCTGGTTCTCCAAATTTCCTCAGTATCGATTCACGAAAAGAACGCCTCCTATCCTCTAAAGACTCCCACCCGAGTTCCTGAAGCATTTCCGTAACACTCGCGTCATGATCAAACCTACCAGTAACAAATCTAGCAGCCCGCCTCTGAATTGCTTCTATGTCCTCCCTCAATCCGACCTGATGGGGATCCCAAGCGCTCGAGCAGTACTCAAGAATAGGTCGTATTAGTGTTGTATAAGCGGTCTCGATTACAGATGAACCACATTTTCCCAAAATTCTACCAATGAACCGAATACGACTATCCACCTTCCCCACAACTGCCATTACATGCTTGTCCCACTTCATATCGGTCTGCAATGTTACGCCCAAATATTTAATCGACGTGAAGGTGTCAAGCGCTACACTACTAATGGAGTATTCAAACATTATGGGATTCTTTTTCCTATTCATCTGCATTAATTTACACTTATCTATATTTACAGTTAGCTGCCATTCTTTACACAAATCCTGTCCAAGTCACTCAACGACGACACCTTCCCGTACACCACAGCATCATCAGCAAACAGCCGCACATTGCTATCCACCCTATCCAAAAGGTCATTTATGTAGATAGAAAACAACAGCGGACCTACCACACTTCCCTGGGGCACTACAGATGATACCCTCACCTCCGATGAACACTCACCATCGAGGACAACGTACTGGGTTCTATTACTTAAGAAGTCTTCGAGCCACTCACATAATTTGGGAACCAACCCCATATGCTCGTACCTTAGGTCTGCAGTGGGGCACCGAGTCAAACGCTATCGCTATATCGAAGAAAAATATCGATGAACCGATCTATAAAAATGTCGAGTGCACATTTTAAATATACTGCTGGTTTTCGAGTTGTATATCTAAGTACTGATTTATTATTTTGTATTCTGCACATCAACAAGCTAGCAGCCTGCCTATCTCCCTTAAAGCAAGAATTGAAAGAAAACCACTTAATTAGAAAATCTCTAAGTCAATAATGGGACATTGGTCGACTGTTGTGTTGTTAATTAACAACTGTTTACATTGCGCACCGTCATGCAATATTTCATTCCAGGTAACCTCTGATACCTTCTTTTCTTAATTTATCATTAGCCTCATGTTGAAATAAACATTTTTTCACGTTGATGTAGCAAAATTACGTGGTGAAGCTAAACGTTACAGTTTCTGTTGTTAGCGTCGAGCTCCAATTACGTCAGCATTTTGCCTCACACGTCTCCACCCACCACTAAGGCCAATCACGTCATTAAGATTTTTGTTCGTCATTTTTAGCAACTGTTTTTGAAGAACGTCGATGCTAAGCAATGACAGACAAGTTTTTTTAAAGCACCTGGTGTGCTATTTCTTCACATCTGAAATCTTGTTCTTCCTGTCATACCGCTACCCTGCCCCCCCCCCCCCCCCCCCACCGCCCCAGACACACACACACAGTGCAATTGGACTTCTTTTGTGTTGTGTTATCCATACTTGCTTCACTCAGTGAAGGAGATACTGAAGTCAAGGAGGTGATGGAAGCTCAAAAATTAATAATACTCCTTCACATAGTGAAAGTAAAATTATGTTCTGCTACAGTTTCAAAAGAACAATTTCAAATATTTACCGAAAATTGCGAAAAATTTTAATATAAAATAAAAACATCGGCACTCGATATTGTCATTTTGATATCGATATACGAATGTATCGGTGTAAGAAATTTCGCTGATGTACACTGAAGCGCCAAAGAATCTGGTATAGGCATGCCTATTCAAATACAGAGATATGTAAAGAGGCAAAATACGGCGCTTGTCTTGGTGTCCCGTGCAACATATCAGAGTTTGTCAGTTTAAATGCTTTTCATGCTGTAAAATTCAAAATCATCAACCAGTGTATAAATGTACTGAGTTATATTCCAAATCTCTCTGCCTGCAAGTGATTCATAAAATGAGAGCGGGTGACAGTGTTACTAGTTTTCATTCCATCACATGGGTGCGCTAGGAATGGTGCCCCACTACGTGTTATTCGAGAGGGGGAGCCTTTGTACAATTACGGGGTGTAACCTGTCCTTCCTTCCCATTACATACGCATCCCTAAAAACACAAACAGTTTGCTATGAAATTATTGATCAGTGACAACCACAGGACACAAGTCTCCACTTTACCCCCTATAAGAAAGGAGAGAATGGCAGTAGCTTAACTACCTCTAGTAAGGGTTTGTCAAGACATCAGTGCTCGATCCTCGCATCATCCACAATGACCATTGACTAGTAGAAGGGCTTTGGCTCCTAGCTGTACTGATTAGCTCCATTTTCTGCTTACCACATCACCTGAAGATTTTTGCACATGCAGGGACAGCTTTGCGGTTCAAAACAAGTAGAAGCGTCGCACGTCAGTCGCCAGAGGGTCAGATGAAAAGTCTCCACTCTTAGCTGACGAATTTGTCGTCTGACGTCTTAAGCAATAGGTAGAAGGAGCGGATCGGCGCGGCCGGCCGTGATAGAGAGAGATAGAGCGAGATAGAGAGGGGGGGGGAGGGGAGGGGGAGGTAACGCTCCGCCACAAACAGGTCGGTCCCCCGGTGAGAAACCTCCAAACCTTTCATTGAAGTCACCGTCACATTGTTATTACGAATGAACAACTAAATTTCTCATTGCGCCAACTACGCACGGTTGACTAATATACACCGCTGCAAGTGACATCCGAAATAAGGACTACGCCCAGAACCTTAATTATTATTTTAGAAATGGAATATCACAGTGCGTCATTGCGCACAGGGTTCGCCTCTCCAGCGCTCTTAAACCACACAGTCATCGGTACTGCACTAAATAAACACAAAAATACATAGAGTCATCCTGGCTGTCAAAATTATGTGCGTTGCTACGTAAAGGAACTTTATCAATGAAGATGGAAGCTGGCGTTATGACGCTACATTCTATATCATGCCATCAAGACTGATTCTGAAGATATAGTGAATGACGATTGGCATAATAAATTCTCTTACGATGACTCGGTGAAGTGCAAAATAGAAGAAATTTATTTCCTACATTGTCCAAATGCGCTACAGTGATTTTAATACCACGGCATCCGCAGGAAAATGCATAATTCGATATCTCCATCATTGATTTCGATATTTTTTGCAGTTACAAATACTTATGGTTTTTGAAGACAAGAAGACTGCAGAAGCTACCATCGACTAAGAAAGCTGAGATCGTGCGAAATTGAGTTTACCTTAAACTGGCTCACGACATGCAGAACAGATGTGTCGTGATTCTTGTCTTTCAAACCGAGGGTATCCGATATGTTGTCAATCTTGAGACGCCGTCAGAAGCAAAGGTTCCTTAAGAAGTGGGATGGGATCGACATCATTCACAATACATGCAAGTATGAGTAGACGGTATCGGCAAGTATTTGAAAATGTAGTTCATCATTCAGATTTATGTTTTCCTTAAACAGTGTTGCCATGGTTCCCTTGAAAAGGACGCAGACGAAGTTCTTAGTCACTTTTCCTCAAAGGGAACTTGTGACCTCTTTCTAATCTTCTCGTCATTGAACAGAAAATTAAATCCTACTCTTCCTTTTAATACGAGGATATTCGAGGTAAAATGAACATTTGTGTAAAATTATGATAAAAAATGTAATATTCCGAAATAGAGTCCTTTTAGATGAATGAACTTTTAACAATTTTTTTTCAGTGAACGTATTCCATTGCTAAAGTGTTATTCTTGAATCTCTGCGAAACACCCATCTACGACGACTATAGCGTTTCCACTGAACGTAAAACATTTTCCAACCGTAAACATTTAATTTCTACATATTTGATATTCCTCCAACACAGTCCAGTAAGTTTGGCCATGCGGATGATTGGGCAATAGCTATTCAACACGAAACTTTCGAAACAACTAAACAAATCCTAACTTCTCATCTAGACATCTTAAGCAAGTACTTCCGTAAATGGAGGTTACAACCTAACTGAAATAAAACAGAAGTTACGTGCTTTCGTCTGTTCACGAGATTAGCACACAGAGCCCTTGATGTCTATTTTGAGGGAGTCACGTTTCGTCATAACATGCATACAAAATACTTTTGAATCCCTTTAGACTGGACACTTCCTTTAAAGAAGAATTTGACGCGCTCAGCTGCTAAGTTCAAAGGCAGAAATAACCTTGTTCATAAGCTCTGTAGCACTAGGTGGGGGGTATTGGCACTCATATTGATGTATTCAACAATAGAGCACGGTGCGTCTGTCTGGATTAATAGTTCGTATGTGAAAAAGGTAGATGTACTACTTAACGAATCCATACGAAATGTTACTGGGATAATACGATCTACTCCTACATAGGGGTTACCTATCTTGAGTCAAATTCCACCTTCTGATATCAGACGGAAGAGTGCGCTAATACGTGAATACCAGAAGATTTCTCATAGCCCCGACCTTCCAGTACAGGATAATGAATTCATTGTGGAGCCAGAAAGATTAATATCGAGACATCCAACTGTTATCACAGCCAGGTTTCTCGCTGAAGATAATTCAGTGCCACCGATGACCGGAAACGCTACTGGCAACGAAACCGTCATCCACAGTGCCTGAAACTGCCGTACATCCAGGAGAAACCCTCTGGATTTAACCAGTCTCGGAAAGTTCGGACTAATTTGAATCACATCTTAACGAGCCATCCAAGATGTGCTAAGACTCTCCACAAGTGGGGCAAATATTCATAACCATTTTCTGACTATGGTTCTGAACGACATACAAATGCTAATGATACTGGATAAATTCGTACGTCAACTGCCTCAATTTTTTCTTCGCCGAAACAACAGTGTGCGCTGGTACAAATATTCTGTTTTGCGGCCTTGGTCTATTCTTGCTCAGTTTTCAAGCCATTTGGTGCAAAATCCCTCTGTAGTAATTGCTAGTATATTTTCAGTATTTTCAAGATAACGAATAATTGTTCTTCCGTTTTTACAGCCCTGTTAACACATACCATTCTGATAGGTGGAACAAACATTTTAGTTCCAGGAAATTGACTTCCATCCACTGCTTTGATTACTAATTTATTTCTCGCGTGTTTTGATGTACGAACGTCTCACTCACAGAATCAAATTAACACGCAAAGTAACTGTTATATTTTTGGAACGTTCTAGATATGCCTTTGACATCATTCAAAAGAATCAAAACCCATCTGGCACAAAACATGTTCATATTTAAATATTCTTGAAATATTTACATTACTCTTCCTTTTGTTATGCCTACGGTGTCATGTCTTTCATTTTCATATCATGGGGTAACGTAGTTGTAGACTTATTACATGTTAAGAATATCAATTTCCTTTCGACTGTTTATAGCTGATTTACCATATTTTATTCAAAGAATACAGACGACAGGCCAATTTCTGATTAAGACTATTTTCAAGTACCACAGGTAAATAGAATCAGTGAGAGAGTGTAGGCGCATTCAGAATACTGACTCTTAGTGGTCACTATGGGGAACTGACAGTCGAAGTGGGCCAGCATTAGGTACTGAATAAAGTTAAGTTCATAAAGAAACAGTCGAGATGGAATCGATGAATAACATTTAAGTCGCAAAATGTTAACCGCAGATCGTCCAATATTTGAGTGTTCTAGATGTTTTCATCTGATGTTATGGTTTTGGTACGTTCATCACGTGGACCATTTTCAAACGCAGAGACTGACTTCAACCGTCCATTTATTAACTATAGAAGTCAAAGAAGTCAAGTCCTTGTAAACCTTGACCGACACTGGCTGAACTATTGTGGTAAAAAGCCAAAACCAAAGAATTTTGTAACGCATGTTTCTCCACTTCGCAGAAACGAGCGACGAAGTTGGCACTTGAATTTGTATGTTTTGCAATGTGTACAAACTTAATAAACACAGCATTCCATTGATATCAGTGTAATATGTGAATCAGGCCATGAAAATTACACTTGACCATTAAACTTAATAAACACAACATTTCATCGATATCAATGTAATCTGTACAGTTTAACTTGCAGGCAATTATAATTTAGCGGAAAAGCTAGAAGACAATTGTAAATACAAAAAAACCTAACACGGGAACAGGTGAATACGTTTCGTAATGTGTGATTGCAGCCCATGTGATAAGACAGTTGTGTCTTACAGTAGTCATACATTTTGAAATTACTCTACACAGCGACTTGAGATGGAATGCCCATATAAACCATATTGTCAGGAAACATTATGCCAAACGAACAGTTACCGGAAGACCTTTCAGAAAACATGGGTTATTTACGAAGACATCTCCTTTAAAAAATTTGTCTTAAGTGATTTAAGCAGTCCCACGTCTCCGATATTTCCGAACCAGGGCAAAGTTTGATACCTGATAGTGGCGCCCCCCCCCCCCCCCCCCCCATCTCATAGAGCCTATCAGATAGGACGTCAAAGATTTAAAAAAAAACGATTTTTCAAAAATATGTTCTTTTTATCGCTCACATCTTTCTGACGAAATTGGCATATAAAACATATATATTCGAGGAAATGTGAAACATGTTATTTGCGTGGCAGTACCACGCCTATTCACTCAGAATTCTTCTAACGCACGTCACTATTTCGCTCTGTGGGATTCAAACGAGTATATCTCGTAATGAAAGCCATCAAACCTAAATTCAGGACAGTGGAAACTAAAATGTCCTGTGATGCCTCTCCTGCTCCAAGACATTCTAGCCCCTTAAAAAAGCTCACAATCAGTACTGGATTATTTTTGACCGGAAGAATAATAACTCTTCAGAAAATTTGCACTTTGTTTTGCAAATAACTTTCTCTTTTGTGTGTCACAAAATTAAGTATAGGATACATAAAACCAGTAAAGACAAGAGACAAGCAAGACAGTACACATTTCTTCAATCCTTACGTTCCAGCATTTTCTTTTCTCTAATCTTGCTACAGCTTCACGCGGCATGCTTGCTTTCTACAAAAGAATCTATTACCTCATCAAAGTTCGTCAAACGTTTTGCTACATGAAAAATCAAAATGTCGTTGTCTAATACTGGAAAAGCTGTTAATACAAACAGTACTGAAGACTGCTGTCGTTCCTCGATTTCATTAAGTCTATTCTGTCACTATCGGTTAGATAAAACGAAATGGGCATTTCTAATATTGTAACAGTTGTAACACACGCCAAATAAGCGAGACTGTTTGGGCACAAATGTCACTTTTATCTACCTCATTCACATAAATAACACGACAGAGTATAATTCACGCAGTACCAATATCAAATCCCTATTAGGCCCACTACAAGCAGAAAGTTTTATGTTAGGAAACAGTTTCACATTTCATTCATATGCTCCAGTTTCTCAACCATGAGATCTAACAGCAGTAGTAC